>NW_026967732.1:0-189848 GCF_028390025.1 Pseudophryne corroboree
TGTCATCCAAGCAGTGGGTCAAAGTTGGCTTCAACCCTCGTCTGCTTATGAAAAGAGAAAAGGGATATGCAGGGCATGGCGGCCTTTTGCGACGCTTGGATGACCCCTAGTTCGCATTAAACACCCCCACCCTCCTTCGGTGTGGGGCTCATGTTGGCCATGCCCCAGCCCCTGAAGCATTCAAGCTGATTTCTTGCAGCAGCTGGGTACTGTAACAGCTCCAGAGCTGCTCTGTAAGGCAAGTAAAAGGGTGTGGGCCCTGCAGCACTACCTGTAGTTTGCATTGTGCATTGGAAGGCACAAAGTAAGCAGACGGGAGGAGAAGTCAGGATAGTTCACAAGGTTATAGAAGGGAGGGGCTCAAGAAAAGAGAAGTGGAAACAGACAGCATACTAGGCTGTAGAGAGACCTGAGACAAAGAGATCTGAATTATACGAGAGCCGTCCAGGGGAAACACAAATTATGCAGTCAAGTTTCCCACATTTGGGGAAATCGCAAGGGACAGCACTCCCAGAGTGCAATGGGTGAGCCTTGCCCTGGGAGAAGCACCTTCATGATCATAGTATCTCACCTGGCAGGTTAGTAGGAGTTGGGCTAGAGCTGGGGAGGGTCGCTGCTCGGGCACTACCTTTCAAGTGAAGGAGATCCAACTGAGGCAGCACAAGGGAACTCTCAAAAGAAGAACAAGGCTAGAGGAAGATCTGAGACAAAGAAATCTGACTTTTACCAGAGCTGACCAGAGGAAAGCACAAACACAGTCCACCACTACCACAAATAATGCAGTCGAGTTTCCCACATTTGGGGAAATCACAGGGGTCAGCATACCCAGAATGCAATGAATGAACCTCACCCTGGGAGAACAATCTTCATGACAATAGTATCTCCTATGCAAAATAAGTATGATTTGGGATAGGGCTGGGGAGGGCCGCTGCTCAGGCACATCTCTGTCAAGTAAAGGAGATTCAACTGAGGCAGCACAAGGGAACTCTCATCTGGGGACAACAACTGCAGGGAGAACACATATTTTCAGATGAACATGGGGTGGCAGAAGGCTGCCTAATACTGAAGCACCCCCAAACAACAAACCAAATGCAACAACTAGTGCAAGCATTCCTGGGGGATGGCCTGCAGCAGATGGATTTGAATATGGTGATGTCATCCAAGCAGTGGGTCAAAGTTGGCTTCAACCCTCGTCTGCATATGAAAAGAGAAAAGGAGCGTGCAGGGCATGGAGGCCTTTTGTGGTGCTTGGATGACCCCTAGTTCGCATTAAGCACCCCCACCCTCCTTCGGTGTGGGGCTCATGTTGGCCATTCCCCAGCCCCTGAAGCATTCAAGCTGATTTCTTGCTGCAGCTGGGCACTGTAACAGCTCCAGAGCTGCTCTGTAAAGCAAGTAAAAGGGTGTGGGCCCTGCAGCACTACCCGTAGTTTGCATTGTGCATTGGGAGGCACAAAGTAAGCAGACGGGAGGAGAAGTCAGGATAGTGCACAAGGGTATAGAAAGGAGGGGCTCAAGAAAAAAGAAGTGGAACCAGACAGCAAACTAGGCTGGAGAGAGACCTGAGACAAAGAGATCTGAATTACATGAGAGCCGACCAGGGAAAACTCAAATTATGCAGTCAAGTTTCCCACATTTGGGGAAATCGCAGGGGCAGCACACCCAGAGTGCAATGGGTGAGCCTTGCCCTGGGAGAAGCACCTTCATGATCATAGTATCTCACCTGGCAGGTAAGTAGGAGTTGGGCTAGAGCTGGGGAGGGTCGCTGCTCGGGCACCCCCCTGTCAAGTGAAGGAGATCCAACTGAGGCAGCACAAGGGAACTCTCGAAAGAAGAACAAGGCTAGAGGAAGATCTGAGACAAAGAAATCTGACTTTTACCAGAGCTGACCAGAGGAAAGCACAAACACAGTCCCCCACTACCACAAATAATGCAGTCGAGTTTCCCACATTTGGGGAAATCACAGGGGTCAGCATACCCAGAATGCAATGAATGAACCTCACCCTGGGAGAACAATCTTCATGACCATGGTATCTCCTATGCAAAATAAGTATGATTTGGGATAGGGCTGGGGAGGGCCGTTGCTCAGGCACATCTCTGTCAAGTAAGTTGCATTTGATTTGTTGTTTGGGGGTGCTTCAGTATTAGGCAGCCTTCTGCCCTACCATGTTCATCTGAAAATATGTGTTCTCCCTGCAGTTGTTGTCCCCAGATGAGAGTTCCCTTGTGCTGCCTCAGTTGAATCTCCTTTTGGAGAAGACCTCAATAAGATTGTAGCTGATCTGGCTACTGCTAAAACAGCTTGCCTACCTAGTATGACTCCTACCACGCAGAAGGCTAAAAGTACTTTTCTTGGCCCTTTCATCCTCCAGGTAAAGCGTACCCAAGGTCAGGCATACCCAAAGCAAGCTCATGTTTCCAGACCTGCCAAGCCCAGACTGAAGCAATCCTGGGCTGCCCATCAGCCTGCTTCCAAAACGGACAAGCCTGCCGCATGACGGTGCAGGCCTCCCTCTGGGGGATCCCAGGGTGGGGGGCCCGACTTCTAGGTTTGGCAAAGAAAGGTATAATTCTAAGCTAGAGAATTCTGTTTGGAGCTCACCTTGTACTTTGTGAAGAAATAATCAGCATTGTGGCTGAGCAGATACATGTAGTGTGTGGCTGCAAACTGCATGGATCTGCTGCGTTGTAATGCTGATTCTTTTTTTTTGCAAAGTACCAATAGCTTCATATAATGTTCACAATTTTTATGCAGGATCAAATAGCTCAATAGGTAGGGTGTTTGATTAGAATTCAACAGGTTATAGGTTTGAATCCTGGGTATGGTAGTTTGAGATGTGTTATTTAATAAAGTATGTTGTTCTGACTGCCGGCATCCTATCACCTGGGATATCATACTAAATAAATGGAGTTGATAAAAAATTTTTTTTTTTTTTTAACTAGGGACAATTTCCAGATACTTCTCTTTATAACTGAGATTGCCCCCTGGAACTTCACATCAGTTGACAACTAT
This sequence comes from Pseudophryne corroboree, assembly GCF_028390025.1. Lineage (NCBI taxonomy): Eukaryota > Metazoa > Chordata > Amphibia > Anura > Myobatrachidae > Pseudophryne > Pseudophryne corroboree. The sequence goes on from NW_026967732.1 coordinate 3,014, forward strand.
GCATGAGTGGGCAGTGCTTGCCCTGGATCTGTCCACCCATTTATGTGCCGCCATAAAATAAAGCATGACTAACAGTTATCCTGGGCGTACACTACACAATTATCTGTCAGGCTATCTATCCAGTCTGGATGGATGGAATGAAAATCTGGTAATGTATAGGAGCAAATGTCAATTAACCATTTGCTCCCAAACACTAGAAAAGTGGTCAAAAATGGTCATTACACAAATTGGTTAAACCCAAAATTTAACCAATTTGTTTAGGGGACCATTTTTGTCCATTTTTTAGTGTTTGAGAGTAAATCGTTGATGGTCATTTGCTCACATAGATAACCGGATTTCTATTCCAACCAGCCAGTGTTGGAGAGATGGTCTGCCAGATTACATAATGCATACCAGAGCCATAACTAGACTTTTTGGTGCCCTGTGACAGAGAATTATATGCCCTCCCCCCCATTTTTGCAATATGGACAAAAGGCGCATGCCTTGTGGGGAAGGGGCATAACAAGATTGGTCTCAGAGAAAGCACATGAGATATGAAGATATATCTAGTATACTTGACACTCAATGGTTTGTGGTATTGCAGGGGTGCCCTCCTTAAATGCATATACAGTCACACATGGCATGTTTGTGTAAATGGCATATCAGCAGTCAGCACTAACTGGTGACATGCCATTTGTACAAGTAAGCCATGTGTGACTAATATATAAACATACTTTATTAAATAACACCTCAAACTATCATACCCAGGATTCAAACCTATAACCTGTTAAATTCTAATCAAACACCCTACCCATTGAGCTACTTGATCCTGCATCTATTCTAACCTCCAATAACAGATTCAGTTGCATTTTCCAGCGTGTTTTGTTTGCGCCTTTGCAAATGTCTTACATCGACAAACTTATTTAGTACTATTTTGCAAATAGGGTTACATTGTCGCAACATTGTGTTCCCTAATTGCTTGATTTTTTAAATGCAAAAATTGATAAAGACACCTGATAATTGCTCTGTGGAGTTTTCTTTTGTGTCTACTTCTTATCTACATTTAATTCCCTACCTATAATCAAGGCATTTTTAAATGCTGGGTGCTGCCAGGACGTGAGGCCTACCTAGTCTTTAGATCTGAATTTGAATGTACTTGTGAACTAACTTAATTTCCTACTTCTAAATTCATTCCTAAATTCACTACTTACATTAATCCTGTAGTTGGGCATTTTGAGCCTTCAATTGTGGGCATTGTTTTGTGTCCAGACCAGCAGCTGGTGGTGTGCATTTGCTGGAAAGGCATCGAAGACCTCCGATATGCTGCATCTCCTGATGTGTGTCTGCCTCAAGTGGCTGTCAGCATATGCATGCTAGACACCCCATTCCAAGCTGATTGTGACATCACGGAACATGCATCATAGAACAGGCATGCTAGAACATGGGTCTTCAACCTGCGACCCTCCAGCTGCTGTGGAACTACATATCCCAGCATGCCCTGCCTCAGTTTTAGCATACCTTAATAGCAAAACTGTGGCAGGGCATGCTGGGATGTGTAGTTTCACAGCAGCTGGAGGGCCACAGGATGAAGACCCATGTGCTAGAACCAAACCGCAGGTACATTGAATGCTAGCAAGCTGAATGTTTAAATCCTTTTTGTTCCGCAGCATTCCAATGCGGAAGATTCCATGGAACCAGAGATTATTCCATTGAGAAGGACATGCTGCCTGGATGACTGCACTGTGCAAATTAAATCACGGAGCCAGTTGGCTTGTGGGTGGCTCTGGTGACTGGGTGGTTGGGTGGGCGGTGTGTCGGAGGTGGAGCACATGCAAATGAATGTGTATCATCCAGCTAGTGAGAGAGAAAACTCATGCAGGAGTGTGCCTGTTTGTCAGTGAGTTATGCACCTTGCCAGACGTCAAATCTACATGGAGCAACTGGAGGGGACAAGAGCAGGTTTGGAAAATATAGACAGAAGAGCATATATGCTGGCGCATTCTCCATGATTGTGTCAGCTTATGTTTTGGTGCACTGCACTTTCCTCCACTAAGTTTTAGCCATTTTGTTTAAACGCAAGTGTAGTTGCTTCTCGCTCTTTTGGCTGTGATATTGTATTGTGGTTGAAGAGTCTGCTGGAGGGATTGTTTTCTTCATTGGCGAGAGACTGAAGATATTCCAGGATGGAAGGCTTGGGAACACTATCCGTTTTTCAGTTGTGGAAAAGTTGAAAGACCGGATTGGACTACATTCTATAGTAAAGGGTATCTTTGTATTTATTAATCCTCCCTTTATATGTGTCTGTCTTTCAATAAAGCTTTGGGCTTGTGATTCCGTCACCCTCTTACACTCCACACCCATAGCCTTATTAACTATTGTATTGTTTAAATGTATAGTGCAGTTCATGATTTATAGTGTAGGCTGACCTGTACTGTAGTTCTTGAACTGTACTATACCGACAGCATTTGTATTGTGATTTGGCTGTGCTGCAACACAGTACTTATGTGTGTAATGTTTATATATGTTTTTTTGCTTCTTTATGTCAATAAAGACTGCTTTTTCAATCCAATATCTGAAAACAATCAATGTTTATCTTTGATGGCAATAGAAGTGGTATGATATTTGCTGCTTTTGAAAGGCAATATCTGATATGTCCCCTATCTGGGAACCATATATTAAATGGCTTTTCAGAAAAGGGAGATGGGAGAAGAGCTTTCAGTACTTGTAGGACCGATGCACATTTCCTATTCTAGCCTCCAAAAACAGATTCAGTTGCATTTTCCAGCGTGTTTTGGATGCGCCTTTGCAAATGTCTTACATCGACAAACTTATTTAGTACTATTTTGCAAATAGGGTTACATTGTTGCAACATTGTGTTCCCTAATTGCTTGATTTTTTAAATGCAACAATTGATAAAAACACCTGATAACTGCTCTGCGGAGTCTTATTTTGTGTCTACTTCTTATCTACATTTAATTCCGTACCTCTAATCAAGGCATTTTTAAATGCTGGCGGCTGCCAGGACGTGAGGCCTACCTAGACTTTAGATCTGAATTTGAATGTACTTGTGAACTAACTTAATTTCCTACTTCTAAATTCATTCCTAAATTCACTACTTACATGAATCCTGTAGTTGGGCATTTTGGGACTTCGATTGTGGGCATTGTTTTGTGTCCAGACCAGCAGCAGGTGGTGTGCATTTGCTGGAAAGGCATCGAAGACCTCCGATATGCTGCATCTCCTGATGTGTGTCTCCCTCAAGTGGCTGTCAGCAAATGCCAGCTAGACACCCCATTCCAAGCTGATTGTGACATCACGGAACATGCATCATAGAACAGGCATGCTAAAACATGGGTCTTCAACCTGCGACCCTCCAGCTGCTGTAGAATTACACATCCCAGCATGCCCTGCCTCAGTTTTAGCATACCTTATAGCAAAACTGTGGCAGGGCGTGCTGGGATGTGTAGTTTCACAGCAGCTGGAGGGCCACAGGATGAAGACCCATGTGCTAGAGCCAAGCCGCAGGTACAGTGAATGCTAGCAAGCTGAATATTTAAATCCTTTTTGTTCCGCAGCATTCCAATGCGGAAGATTCCATGGAACCAGAGATCCTTCCATTGAGAAGGACATGCTGCCTGGATGACTACACTGTGCAAATTAAATCACGGAGCCAGTTGGTTTGTGGGTGGCTCTGGTGACTGGGTGGTTGGGTGGGTGGTGTGTCGGAGGTGGAGCACATGCAAATGATTGTGTATCATCCAGCTAGTGAGAGTGAAAACTCATGCAGGAGTGTGCCTGCTTGTCAGTGGGTTATGCACCTTGCCAGACGTTAAATCTACATAGAGCAGCTGGAGGGGACAAGAGCATGTTTGCAAAATATAGATAGAAGAGCATATATGCTGGCGCATTCTCCATGATTGTGTCAGCTTATGTTTTGGTGCACTGCACTTTCCTCCACTAAGTTTTAGCCATTTTTGTTAAGCTCAAGTGTAGTTGCTTCTCGGCCTTTTGGCTGTGATCTTGTATTGTGGTTGAAGGGTCTGCTGGAGGGAGGGATTGCTTTCTTCATTGGCGAAAGACCAAAGATATTCCAGGATGGAAGGCTTGGGAACACTATCCGTTTTTCAACACTGTATTTATGTGTGCAATGTTTATGTATGTTTTTTTTTATGTCAATAAAGACTGCTTTTTCAAGCCAATATCTGAAAACAATCAATGTTTATCTTTGATGGCAATAAAAGTGGTATGATATTTGATGCTTTTGAAATCCAATATCTGATATGTCCCCTATCTGGGAACCATATATTAAATGGCTTTTCAGAAAAGGGAGATGGGAGAAGAGCTTTCAGTACTTGTAGGACCGATGCACATAAAGAAGCAAAAAAACATACATAAACATTACACACATAAGTACCGCGTTGCGGCACAGCCAAAACACAATAGAAATGCTGATGGTATAGTACAGTTCAAGAACTACAGCACAGGCCAGCCTACACTATAAATCATGAACTGCACTATACATTTAAACTGTACAATAATACAACAGTTAATAAGGCTATGGGTGTGGAGTGTAAGAGGGTGAGGGAATCACAAGCCCGAAGCTTTATTGAAAGACTGACACATATAAAGGGAGGATTAATAAATAGAAAGACATCCTTTACTATAGAATGTAGTCCAATCCGGTCTTTCAACTCTTCCACAATTGAAAAACGGATAGTGTTCCCAAGCCTTCCATCCTGGAATATCTTTGGTCTTTCGCCAATGAAGAAAGCAATCCCTCCCTCCAGCAGACCCTTCAACCACAATACAAGATCACAGCCAAAAGGCCGAGAAGCAACTACACTTGAGCTTAACAAAAATGGCTAAAACTTAGTGGAGGAAAGTGCAGTGCACCAAAACATAAGCTGACACAATCATGGAGAATGCGCCAGCATATATGCTCTTCTATCTATATTTTGCAAACATGCTCTTGTCCCCTCCAGCTGCTCTATGTAGATTTAACGTCTGGCAAGGTGCATAACCCACTGACAAGCAGGCACACTCCTGCATGAGTTTTCTCTCTCACTAGCTGGATGATACACAATCATTTGCATGCGCTCCACTTCCGACACACCACCCACCCAACCACCCAGTCACCAGAGCCACCCACAAGCCAACTGGCTCCGTGATTTAATTTGCACAGTGTAGTCATCCAGGCAGCATGTCCTTCTCAATGGAAGGATCTCTGGTTCCATGGAATCTTCCGCATTGGAATGCTGCGGAACAAAAAGGATTTAAATATTCAGCTTGCTAGCATTCAATGTACCTGCGGCTTGGCTCTAGCACATGGGTCTTCATCCTGTGGCCCTCCAGCTGCTGTGAAACTACATATCCCAGCATGCCCTGCCACAGTTTTGCTATTAAGGTATGCTAAAACTGAGGCAGGGCATGCTGGGATGTGTAGTTCCACAGCAGCTGGAGGGTCGCAGGTTGAAGACCAATGTTTTAGCATGCCTGTTCTATGATGCATGTTCCATGATGTCACAATCAGCTTGGAATGGGGTGTCTAGCAGGCATTTGCTGACAGCCACTTGAGGGAGACACACATCAGGAGATGCAGCATATCGGAGGTCTTCGATGCCTTTCCAGCAAATGCACACCACCTGCTGCTGGTCTGGACACAAAACAATGCCCACAATCGAAGTCCCAAAATGCCCAACTACAGGATTCATGTAAGTAGTGAATTTAGGAATGAATTTAGAAGTAGGAAATTAAGTTAGTTCACAAGTACATTCAAATTCAGATCTAAAGACTAAACACAAAACACAAAATAAGACTCCACAGAGCAATTATCAGGTGTCTTTATCAATTGTTGCATTTAAAAAATCAAGCAATTAGGGAACACAATGTTGCGACAATGTAACCCTATTTGCAAAATAGTACTAAATAAGTTTGTCGATGTAAGACATTTGCAAAGGCGCAAACAAAACACGCTGGAAAATGCAACTGAATCTGTTTTTGGAGGTTAGAAAAGATGCAGGATCAAGTAGCTCCATGGGTAGGGTGTTTGATTAGAATTCAACAGGTTATAGGTTTGAATCCTGGGTATGATAGTTTGAGATGTTATTTAATAAAGCATGTTTATATATTAGTCACACATTGCTTACTTGTACAAATGGCATGTCACCAGTTAGTGCTGACTGCTGATATGCCATTTGCACTAAAACAAATTAAAATGGTAAAAGTTATTGTACTTTAAGTAAAAATAAAAGCTAAAATATCAATCCCAGTTTTGGATTACTTTAATGAACAAAAAAAAAATGCATATAGCAAAGGATAGTTTCAATCTGCCTACCTCTGGGTTATGGACCCAGCATGCTTCCATTACAGTACTCTGCTGCACATGTAAGTGCAAGAGATCCTGAAGCACTCACTCATCATGGGAAAGTACCAATGTGTTTCTTCATTGGTTGATGGAAGAAACATCTTACAAAAACTCTCCACATTATTGACTTTTTAAAATGTTTCTAGGAATCGTTCTAGATGAATGCTTATTAGCCTTTGTCAGTATGGACTTTTACAAAGTGTTGCTGTGGCGCAATCAGTTACTGTGTAAGGCTATTAACCAAAAGGTTGGTGGTTCAATCCCACCCAGGGACGTAATTGACCTTGTTATCAGATTTTGGTGATCTTTATGTAGACAAGTCAAAATTTCAAACCCCCTCTTATGGTGTAGGGTACCTGGCCTTCTCTGATGTAATCAGAGTTAGATTTGATTCAGTGATTTTATAAAAACAGCTAGGAAGCACAATTTAGCAGTGGGTTGCAGAGAAAAAGAAATATGCTGGCAAAAAAATCCAATTGAGTGATTAAACAGCTCTTCATTTTCTGGCTTTATTTTTATGCTAACAAATTTGTTCTCTGAAAAGTGTCCACAAAGCCAAGTTTCTGATTAACACCTTTGTAGGGATGGTTTTTAACCTATTACTAAATTAAACTTGCTTCATTGGAAAGGCAGCAAGATGCATCCTCATTTCAATATCTACTGAAATAATACAGGTTGACACCAGGAAACATTAACGCCACTGCATCCTTTGTGCTTTCTCATGTGGAAGTCTGTTTAATGTGAAAACAAGGTGATATCTAATTAGCACACAGGTAAGGAATTAAGAAAATCTTTATTTAAGGGTGAAGATGTTTCTCACAAAATCGTTGCCCCAATGCATCATTGAAATTCAAGCTGGAAAGATGATTTTAATATATCACTTGTACATTTTGTATTGCTCTTCTGGTGACAATGTAGTTTGTTTTTGTCAATTACCATTTTAATAATCGGGTAAAGAAAATTAAGTGGATTTTTGAAAGAAAACAATACTGTCAATATACTATTAAAACAAATGAAAATGGTAAAAGTTATTGTACTTTAAGTAAAAATAAAAGAGCAAAAATATCAATCCCAGTTTTGGATTACTTTAATTAACAAAAAAAAAACGCATATAGCAGAGGATAGTTTCAATCTGCCTACCTCTGTGCTATGGACCCAGCATGCTTCCATTACAGTACTCTGCTGCACATGTAATTGCAAGAGATCCTGAAGCACTCACTCATCATGGGAAAGTACCAATGTGTTTCTTCATTGGTTGATGGAAGAAACATCTTACAAAAACTCTCCAGATTATTGACTATTTAAAGTTTTTCAAGGAAACGTTCTAGATGAATGCTTATTAGCCTTTGTCAGTATATACTTTTGCAAAGTGTCGCTGTGGCGCAATCAGTTAGTGTGTACGGCTATTAACCAAAAGGTTGGTGGTTCAATCCCACCCAGGGATGTAATTGACCTTGTTATCAGATTTTGGTGATCTTTAAGTAGACAAGTCAAAATTTCAAAAACCCCTGTTATGGTGTAGGGTACCTGGCCTTCTCTGATGTAATCAGAGTTAGATTTGATTCAGTGATTTTATAAAAACAGCTAGGAAGCACAATTTAGCAGTGGTTTGCAGAGAAAAAGAAATATGCTGGCAAAAAAATCCAATTGAGTGATTAAACAGCTCTTCATTTTCTGGCTTTATTTTTATGCTAACAAATTTGTTCTCTGAAAAGTGTCCACAAAGCCAAGTATCTGATTAACATCTTTGTAGGGATGGTTTTTCACCTATTACTAAATTAAACTTGCTTCATTGGAAAGGCAGCAAGATGCATCCTCATTTCAATATCTCCTGAAATAATACAGGTTGACACCAGGAAACATTAACGCCACTGCATCCTTGCTGCTTTCTCATGTGGAAGTCTGTTTAATGTGAAAACAAGGTGATATCTAATTAGCACACAGGTAAGGAATTAAGAAAATCTTTATTTAAGGGTGAAGATGTTTCTCACAAAATCGTTGCCCCAATGCATCATTGAAATTCAAGCTGGAAAGATGATTTTAATATATCACTTGTACATTTTGTATTGCTCTTCTGGTGACAATGTAGTTTGTTTTTGTCAATTACCATTTTAATAATAGGGTAAAGAAAATTAAGTGGATTTTTGAAAGAAAACAATACTGTCAATATACTATTAAAACAAATTAAAATGGTAAAAGCTATTGTACTTTAAGTAAAAATAAAAGAGCAAAAATATCAATCCCAGTTTTGGATTACTTTAATTAACAAAAAAAAAATGCATATAGCAGAGGATAGTTTCAATCTGCCTACCTCTGGGTTAAGGGGCCCAGCATGCTTCCATTGCAGTACTCTGCTGCACATGTAAGTGCAAGAGATCCTGAAGCACTCACTCATCATGGGAAAGTACCAATGCGTTTCTTCATTGGTTGATGGAAGAAACATCTTACAAAAACTCTCCAGATTATTGACTTTTTAAAGTTTTCTAGGAAACGTTCTAGATGAATGCTTATTAGCCTTTGTCAGTATGTACTTTTGCAAAGTGTCTCGGTGGTGCAATCGGTTAGTGTGTTTGGTTATTAACCAAAGGGTTGGTGGTTCAATCCCACCCAGTGATGTTATTGACCATGTCATCAGATTTTGGTGATCTTTAAGTAGACAAGTCAAAATTTCAAACCCCCTCTTATGGTGTAGGGTACCTGGCCTACTCTGATGTAATCAGAGTTAGATTTGATTAAGTGATTTTATAAAAGAACAGCTAGGAAGCACAACTTAGCAGTGGGTTGCAGAGAAAAAGAAATACGCTTGCAGAAAAATCCAATTGAGTGACTAAACAGCTCTTCATTTTCTGGCTTTATTTTTATGCTAACTAATTTGTTCTCTGAAAAGTGTCCACAAAGCCAAGTATCTGATTAACACCTTTGTAGGGATGGTTTTTCACCTATTACTAAATTAAACTTGCTTCATTGGAAAGGCAGCAAGTGATGTCATCCAAGCAGTGGGTCAAAGTTGGCTTCAACCCTCGTCTGCTTATGAAAAGAGAAAAGGGATATGCAGGGCATGGCGGCCTTTTGCGACGCTTGGATGACCCCTAGTTCGCATTAAACACCCCCACCCTCCTTCGGTGTGGGGCTCATGTTGGCCATGCCCCAGCCCCTGAAGCATTCAAGCTGATTTCTTGCAGCAGCTAGGTACTGTAACAGCTCCAGAGCTGCTCTGTAAGGCAAGTAAAAGGGTGTGGGCCCTGCAGCACTACCTGTAGTTTGCATTGTGCATTGGAAGGCACAAAGTAAGCAGACGGGAGGAGAAGTCAGGATAGTGCACAAGGTTATAGAAGGGAGGGGCTCAAGAAAAGAGAAGTGGAAACAGACAGCATACTAGGCTGGAGAGAGACCTGAGACAAAGAGATCTGAATTATACGAGAGCCGTCCAGGGGAAACACAAATTATGCAGTCAAGTTTCCCACATTTGGGGAAATCGCAAGGGGCAGCACACCCAGAGTGCAATGGGTGAGCCTTGCCCTGGGAGAAGCACCTTCATGATCATAGTATCTCACCTGGCAGGTTAGTAGGAGTTGGGCTAGAGCTGGGGAGGGTCGCTGCTCGGGCACTACCTTTCAAATGAAGGAGATCCAACTGAGGCAGCACAAGGGAACTCTCAAAAGAAGAACAAGGCTAGAGGAAGATCTGAGACAAAGAAATCTGACTTTACCAGAGCTGACCAGAGGAAAGCACAAACACAGTCCACCACTACCACAAATAATGCAGTCGAGTTTCCCACATTTGGGGAAATCACAGGGGTCAGCATACCCAGAATGCAATGAATGAACCTCACCCTGGGAAAACAATCTTCATGACAATAGTATCTCCTATGCAAAATAAGTATGATTTGGGATAGGGCTGGGGAGGGCCGCTGCTCAGGCACATCTCTGTCAAGTAAAGGAGATTCAACTGAGGCAGCACAAGGGAACTCTCATCTGGGGACAACAACTGCAGGGAGAACACATATTTTCAGATGAACATGGGGTGGCAGAAGGCTGCCTAATACTGAAGCACCCCCAAACAACAAACCAAATGCAACAACTAGTGCAAGCATTCCTGGGGGATGGCCTGCAGCAGATGGATTTGAATATGGTGATGTCATCCAAGCAGTGGGTCAAAGTTGGCTTCAACCCTCGTCTGCATATGAAAAGAGAAAAGGAGCGTGCAGGGCATGGAGGCCTTTTGTGGTGCTTGGATGACCCCTAGTTCGCATTAAGCACCCCCACCCTCCTTCAGTGTGGGGCTCATGTTGGCCATTCCCCAGCCCCTGAAGTATTCAAGCTGATTTCTTGCAGCAGCTGGGCACTGTAACAGCTCCAGAGCTGCTCTGTAAAGCAAGTAAAAGGGTGTGGGCCCTGCAGCACTACCCGTAGTTTGCATTGTGCATTGGGAGGCACAAAGTAAGCAGACGGGAGGAGAAGTCAGGATAGTGCACAAGGGTATAGAAGGGAGGGGCTCAAGAAAAAAGAAGTGGAACCAGACAGCAAACTAGGCTGGAGAGAGACCTGAGACAAAGAGATCTGAATTACATGAGAGCCGACCAGGGAAAACTCAAATTATGCAGTCAAGTTTCCCACATTTGGGGAAATCGCAGGGGCAGCACACCCAGAGTGCAATGGGTGAGCCTTGCCCTGGGAGAAGCAACTTCATGATCATAGTATCTCACCTGGCAGGTAAGTAGGAGTTGGGCTAGAGCTGGGGAGGGTCGCTGCTCGGGCACCCCCCTGTCAAGTGAAGGAGATCCAACTGAGGCAGCACAAGGGAACTCTCGAAAGAAGAACAAGGCTAGAGGAAGATCTGAGACAAAGAAATCTGAATTTTACCAGAGCTGACCAGAGGAAAGCACAAACACAGTCCCCCACTACCACAAATAATGCAGTCGAGTTTCCCACATTTGGGGAAATCACAGGGGTCAGCATACCCAGAATGCAATGAATGAACCTAACCCTGGGAGAACAATCTTCATGACCATGGTATCTCCTATGCAAAATAAGTATGATTTGGGATAGGGCTGGGGAGGGCCGTTGCTCAGGCACATCTCTGTCAAGTAAGTTGCATTTGATTTGTTGTTTGGGGGTGCTTCAGTATTAGGCAGCCTTCTGCCCTACCATGTTCATCTGAAAATATGTGTTCTCCCTGCAGTTGTTGTCCCCAGATGAGAGTTCCCTTGTGCTGCCTCAGTTGAATCTCCTTTTGGAGAAGACCTCAATAAGATTGTAGCTGATCTGGCTACTGCTAAAACAGCTTGCCTACCTAGTATGACTCCTACCACGCAGAAGGCTAAAAGTACTTTTCTTGGCCCTTTCATCCTCCAGGTAAAGCGTACCCAAGGTCAGGCATACCCAAAGCAAGCTCATGTTTCCAGACCTGCCAAGCCCAGACTGAAGCAATCCTGGGCTGCCCATCAGCCTGCTTCCAAAACGGACAAGCCTGCCGCATGACGGTGCAGGCCTCCCTCTGGGGGATCCCAGGGTGGGGGGCCCGACTTCTAGGTTTGGCAAAGAAAGGTATAATTCTAAGCTAGAGAATTCTGTTTGGAGCTCACCTTGTACTTTGTGAAGAAATAATCAGCATTGTGGCTGAGCAGATACATGTAGTGTGTGGCTGCAAACTGCATGGATCTGCTGCGTTGTAATGCTGATTCTTTTTTTTTGCAAAGTACCAATAGCTTCATATAATGTTCACAATTTTTATGCAGGATCAAATAGCTCAATAGGTAGGGTGTTTGATTAGAATTCAACAGGTTATAGGTTTGAATCCTGGGTATGGTAGTTTGAGATGTGTTATTTAATAAAGTATGTTGTTCTGACTGCCGGCATCCTATCACCTGGGATATCATACTAAATAAATGGAGTTGATCAAATTTTTTTTTTTTAACTAGGGACAATTTCCAGATACTTCTCTTTATAACTGAGATTGCCCCCTGGAACTTCACATCAGTTGACAACTATGCATGAGTGGGCAGTGCTTGCCCTGGATCTGTCCACCCATTTATGTGCCGCCATAAAATAAAGCATGACTAACAGTTATCCTGGGCGTACACTACACAATTATCTGTCAGGCTATCTATCCAGTCTGGATGGATGGAATGAAAATCTGGTAATGTATAGGAGCAAATGTCAATTAACCATTTGCTCCCAAACACTAGAAAAGTGGTCAAAAATGGTCATTACACAAATTGGTTAAACCCAAAATTTAACCAATTTGTTTAGGGGACCATTTTTGTCCATTTTTTAGTGTTTGAGAGTAAATCGTTGATGGTCATTTGCTCACATAGATAACCGGATTTCTATTCCAACCAGCCAGTGTTGGAGAGATGGTCTGCCAGATTACATAATGCATACCAGAGCCATAACTAGACTTTTTGGTGCCCTGTGACAGAGAATTATATGCCCTCCCCCCCATTTTTGCAATATGGACAAAAGGCGCATGCCTTGTGGGGAAGGGGCATAACAAGATTGGTCTCAGAGAAAGCACATGAGATATGAAGATATATCTAGTATACTTGACACTCAATGGTTTGTGGTTTTGCAGGGGTGCCCTCCTTAAATGCATATACAGTCACACATGGCATGTTTGTGTAAATGGCATATCAGCAGTCAGCACTAACTGGTGACATGCCATTTGTACAAGTAAGCCATGTGTGACTAATATATAAACATACTTTATTAAATAACACCTCAAACTATCATACCCAGGATTCAAACCTATAACCTGTTAAATTCTAATCAAACACCCTACCCATTGAGCTACTTGATCCTGCATCTATTCTAACCTCCAAAAACAGATTCAGTTGCATTTTCCAGCGTGTTTTGTTTGCGCCTTTGCAAATGTCTTACATCGACAAACTTATTTAGTACTATTTTGCAAATAGGGTTACATTGTCGCAACATTGTGTTCCCTAATTGCTTGATTTTTTAAATGCAAAAATTGATAAAGACACCTGATAATTGCTCTGTGGAGTCTTCTTTTGTGTCTACTTCTTATCTACATTTAATTCCCTACCTATAATCAAGGCATTTTTAAATGCTGGGTGCTGCCAGGACGTGAGGCCTACCTAGTCTTTAGATCTGAATTTGAATGTACTTGTGAACTAACTTAATTTCCTACTTCTAAATTCATTCCTAAATTCACTACTTACATTAATCCTGTAGTTGGGCATTTTGAGCCTTCAATTGTGGGCATTGTTTTGTGTCCAGACCAGCAGCTGGTGGTGTGCATTTGCTGGAAAGGCATCGAAGACCTCCGATATGCTGCATCTCCTGATGTGTGTCTGCCTCAAGTGGCTGTCAGCAAATGCATGCTAGACACCCCATTCCAAGCTGATTGTGACATCACGGAACATGCATCATAGAACAGGCATGCTAGAACATGGGTCTTCAACCTGCGACCCTCCAGCTGCTGTGGAACTACATATCCCAGCATGCCCTGCCTCAGTTTTAGCATACCTTAATAGCAAAACTGTAGCAGGGCATGCTGGGATGTGTAGTTTCACAGCAGCTGGAGGGCAACAGGATGAAGACCCATGTGCTAGAACCAAACCGCAGGTACATTGAATGCTAGCAAGCTGAATGTTTAAATCCTTTTTGTTCCGCAGCATTCCAATGCGGAAGATTCCATGGAACCAGAGATTATTCCATTGAGAAGGACATGCTGCCTGGATGACTGCACTGTGCAAATTAAATCACGGAGCCAGTTGGCTTGTGGGTGGCTCTGGTGACTGGGTGGTTGGGTGGGCGGTGTGTCGGAGGTGGAGCACATGCAAATGAATGTGTATCATCCAGCTAGTGAGAGAGAAAACTCATGCAGGAGTGTGCCTGCTTGTCAGTGAGTTATGCACCTTGCCAGACGTCAAATCTACATGGAGCAACTGGAGGGGACAAGAGCAGGTTTGGAAAATATAGACAGAAGAGCATATATGCTGGCGCATTCTCCATGATTGTGTCAGCTTATGTTTTGGTGCACTGCACTTTCACTAAGTTTTAGCCATTTTGTTTAAACGCAAGTGTAGTTGCTTCTCGCTCTTTTGGCTGTGATATTGTATTGTGGTTGAAGAGTCTGCTGGAGGGATTGTTTTCTTCATTGGCGAGAGACTGAAGATATTCCAGGATGGAAGGCTTGGGAACACTATCCGTTTTTCAGTTGTGGAAGAGTTGAAAGACCGGATTGGACTACATTCTATAGTAAAGGGTATCTTTGTATTTATTAATCCTCCCTTTATATGTGTCTGTCTTTCAATAAAGCTTTGGGCTTGTGATTCCGTCACCCTCTTACACTCCACACCCATAGCCTTATTAACTATTGTATTGTTTAAATGTATAGTGCAGTTCATGATTTATAGTGTAGGCTGACCTGTGCTGTAGTTCTTGAACTGTACTATACCGACAGCATTTGTATTGTGTTTTGGCTGTGCTGCAACACAGTACTTATGTGTGTAATGTTTATGTATGTTTTTTTGCTTCTTTATGTCAATAAAGACTGCTTTTTCAATCCAATATCTGAAAACAATCAATGTTTATCTTTGATGGCAATAGAAGTGGTATGATATTTGCTGCTTTTGAAAGGCAATATCTGATATGTCCCCTATCTGGGAACCATATATTAAATGGCTTTTCAGAAAAGGGAGATGGGAGAAGAGCTTTCAGTACTTGTAGGACCGATGCACATTTCCTATTCTAGCCTCCAAAAACAGATTCAGTAGCATTTTCCAGCGTGTTTTGGATGCGCCTTTGCAAATGTCTTACATCGACAAACTTATTTAGTACTATTTTGCAAATAGGGTTACATTGTTGCAACATTGTGTTCCCTAATTGCTTGATTTTTTAAATGCAACAATTGATAAAAACACCTGATAACTGCTCTGCGGAGTCTTATTTTGTGTCTACTTCTTATCTACATTTAATTCCGTACCTCTAATCAAGGCATTTTTAAATGCTGGCGGCTGCCAGGACGTGAGGCCTACCTAGACTTTAGATCTGAATTTGAATGTACTTGTGAACTAACTTAATTTCCTACTTCTAAATTCATTCCTAAATTCACTACTTACATGAATCCTGTAGTTGGGCATTTTGGGACTTCGATTGTGGGCATTGTTTTGTGTCCAGACCAGCAGCAGGTGGTGTGCATTTGCTGGAAAGGCATCGAAGACCTCCGATATGCTGCATCTCCTGATGTGTGTCTCCCTCAAGTGGCTGTCAGCAAATGCCTGCTAGACACCCCATTCCAAGCTGATTGTGACATCACGGAACATGCATCATAGAACAGGCATGCTAAAACATGGGTCTTCAACCTGCGACCCTCCAGCTGCTGTGGAACTACACATCCCAGCATGCCCTGCCTCAGTTTTAGCATACCTTATAGCAAAACTGTGGCAGGGCATGCTGGGATGTGTAGTTTCACAGCAGCTGGAGGGCCACAGGATGAAGACCCATGTGCTAGAGCCAAGCCGCAGGTACATTGAATGCTAGCAAGCTGAATATTTAAATCCTTTTTGTTCCGCAGCATTCCAATGCGGAAGATTCCATGGAACCAGAGATCCTTCCATTGAGAAGGACATGCTGCCTGGATGACTACACTGTGCAAATTAAATCACGGAGCCAGTTGGTTTGTGGGTGGCTCTGGTGACTGGGTGGTTGGGTGGGTGGTGTGTCGGAGGTGGAGCACATGCAAATGATTGTGTATCATCCAGCTAGTGAGAGTGAAAACTCATGCAGGAGTGTGCCTGCTTGTCAGTGGGTTATGCACCTTGCCAGACGTTAAATCTACATAGAGCAGCTGGAGGGGACAAGAGCATGTTTGCAAAATATAGATAGAAGAGCATATATGCTGGCGCATTCTCCATGATTGTGTCAGCTTATGTTTTGGTGCACTGCACTTTCCTCCACTAAGTTTTAGCCATTTTTGTTAAGCTCAAGTGTAGTTGCTTCTCGGCCTTTTGGCTGTGATCTTGTATTGTGGTTGAAGGGTCTGCTGGAGGGAGGGATTGCTTTCTTCATTGGCGAAAGACCAAAGATATTCCAGGATGGAAGGCTTGGGAACACTATCCGTTTTTCAACGGCTCTAGCACATGGGTCTTCATCCTGTGGCCCTCCAGCTGCTGTGAAACTACACATCCCAGCATGCCCTGCCACAGTTTTGCTATTAAGGTATGCTAAAACTGAGGCAGGGCATGCTGGGATGTGTAGTTCCACAGCAGCTGGAGGGTCGCAGGTTGAAGACCCATGTTTTAGCATGCCTGTTCTATGATGCATGTTCCATGATGTCACAATCAGCTTGGAATGGGGTGTCTAGCAGGCATTTGCTGACAGCCACTTGAGGGAGACACACATCAGGAGATGCAGCATATCGGAGGTCTTCGATGCCTTTCCAGCAAATGCACACCACCTGCTGCTGGTCTGGACACAAAACAATGCCCACAATCGAAGTCCCAAAATGCCCAACTACAGGATTCATGTAAGTAGTGAATTTAGGAATGAATTTAGAAGTAGGAAATTAAGTTAGTTCACTAGTACATTCAAATTCAGATCTAAAGACTAAACACAAAACACAAAATAAGACTCCACAGAGCAATTATCAGGTGTCTGCATTGTTGCATTTAAAAAATCAAGCAATTAGGGAACACAATGTTGCGACAATGTAACCCTATTTGCAAAATAGTACTAAATAAGTTTGTCGATGTAAGACATTTGCAAAGGCGCAAACAAAACACGCTGGAAAATGCAACTGAATCTGTTTTTGGAGGTTAGAAAAGATGCAGGATCAAGTAGCTCCATGGGTAGGGTGTTTGATTAGAATTCAACAGGTTATAGGTTTGAATCCTGGGTATGATAGTTTGAGGTGTTATTTAATAAAGTATGTTTATATATTAGTCACACATGGCTTACTTGTACAAATGGCATGTCACCAGTTAGTGCTGACTGCTGATATGCCATTTGGACTAAAACAAATTAAAATGGTAAAAGTTATTGTACTTTAAGTAAAAATAAAAGCTAAAATATCAACCCCAGTTTTGGATTACTTTAATGAACAAAAAAAAAAATGCATATAGCAAAGGATAGTTTCAATCTGCCTACCTCTGGGTTATGGGCCCAGCATGCTTCCATTGCAGTACTCTGCTGCACATGTAAGTGCAAGAGATCCTGAAGCACTCACTCATCATGCGAAAGTACCAATGTGTTTCTTCATTGGTTGCTGGAAGAAACATCTTACAAAAACTCTCCAGATTATTGACTTTTTAAAGTTTTTCTAGGAAACGTTCTAGATGAATGCTTATTAATCTTTGTCAGTATGTACTTTTCGCAAAGTGTCTCTGTGGCGCAATCGGTTAGTGTGTTCAGCTATTACTCAAAAGGTTGGTGGTTCAATCCCACCCAGGGACGTAATTGACCTTGTAATCAGATTTTGGTGATATTTAAGTAGACAAGTCAAAATTGCAAACCCCCTCTTATGGTGTAGGGTACCTGGCCTTCTCTGATGTAATCAGATTTGATTAAGTGATTTTATAAAAAAACAGCTAGGAAGCACAATTTAGCAGTGGGTTGCAGAGAAAAAGAAAAATGCTGGCAGAAAAATCCAATTGAGTGATTAAACAGCTCTTCATTTTCTGGCTTTATTTTTATGATAACAAATTTGTTCTCTGAAAAGTGTCCACAAAGCCAAGTATCTGATTAACATCTTTGTAGGGATGTTTTTTCACCTATTACTAAATTAAACTTGCTTCATTGGAAAGGCAGCAAGATGCATCCTCATTTCAATATCTACGGAAATAATACAGGTTGACACCAGGAAACATTAACGCCACTGCATCTTTGCTGTTTTCTCATGTGGAAGTCTGTTTAATGTGAAAACAAGGTGATATCTAATTAGCACACAGGTAAGGAATTAAGAAAATCTTTATTTAAGGGTGAAGATGTTTCTCACAAAATCGTTGCCCCAATGCATCATTGAAATTCAAGCTGGAAAGATGATTTTAATATATCACTTGTACATTTTGTATTGCTCTTCTGGTGACAATGTAGTTTGTTTTTGTCAATTACCATTTTAATAATAGGGTAAAGAAAATTAAGTGGATTTTTGAAAGAAAACAATACTGTCAATATACTATTAAAACAAATTAAAATGGTAAAAGTTATTGTACTTTAAGTAAAAATAAAAGCTAAAATATCAATCCCAGTTTTGGATTACTTTAATGAACAAAAAAAAAATGCATATAGCAAAGGATAGTTTCAATCTGCCTACCTCTGGGTTATGGGCCCAGCATGCTTCCATTGCAGTACTCTGCTGCACATGTAAGTGCAAGAGATCCTGAAGCACTCACTCATCATGCAAAAGTACCAATGTGTTTCTTCATTGGTTGCTGGAAGAAACATCTTACAAAAACTCTCCAGATTATTGACTTTTTAAAGTTTTTCTAGGAAACGTTCTAATGAATGCTTATTAGTCTTTGTCAGTATGGACTTTTTGCAAAGTGTCTCTGTGGCGCAATCGGTTAGTGTGTTCAGCTATTAATCAAAACGTTGGTGGTTCAATCCCACCCAGGGACGTAATTGACCTTGTGATCAGATTTTGGTGATATTTAAGTAGACAAGTCAAAATTGCAAACCTCCTCTTATGGTGTAGGGTACCTGGCCTTCTCTGATGTAATCAGAGTTAGATTTGATTAAGTGATTTTATAAAAAATCAGCTAGGAAGCACAATTTAGCAGTGGGTTGCAGAGAAAAAGAAAAATGCTGGCAGAAAAATCCAATTGAGTGATTAAACAGCTCTTCATTTTCTGGCTTTATTTTTATGATAACAAATTTGTACTCTGAAAAGTGTCCACAAAGCCAAGTATCTGATTAACATCTTTGTAGGGATGGTTTTTCACCTATTACTAAATTAAACTTGCTTCATTGGAAAGGCAGCAAGATGCATCCTCATTTCAATATCTACGGAAATAATACAGGTTGACACCAGGAAACATTAACGCCACTGCATCTTTGCTGTTTTCTCATGTGGAAGTCTGTTTAATGTGAAAACAAGGTGATATCTAATTAGCACACAGGTAAGGAATTAAGAAAATCTTTATTTAAGGGTGAAGATGTTTCTCACAAAATCGTTGCCCCAATGCATCATTGAAATTCAAGCTGGAAAGATGATTTTAATATATCACTTGTACATTTTGTATTGCTCTTCTGGTGACAATGTAGTTTGTTTTTGTCAATTACCATTTTAATAATCGGGTAAAGAAAATTAATTGGATTTTTGAAAGAAAACAATACTGTCAATATACTATTAAAACAAATTAAAATGGTAAAAGTTATTGTACTTTAAGTAAAAATAAAAGAGCAAAAATATCAATCCCAGTTTTGGATTACTTTAATTAACAAAAAAAATGCATATAGCAGAGGATAGTTTCAATCTGCCTACCTCTGGGTTATGGACCCAGCATGCT
Organism: Pseudophryne corroboree; assembly: GCF_028390025.1. Lineage (NCBI taxonomy): Eukaryota > Metazoa > Chordata > Amphibia > Anura > Myobatrachidae > Pseudophryne > Pseudophryne corroboree. Next base: position 22,828 of record NW_026967732.1, read on the forward strand.
TCCATTACAGTACTCTGCTGCACATGTAAGTGCAAGAGATCCTGAAGCACTCACTCATCATGGGAAAGTACCAATGTGTTTCTTCATTGGTTGATGGAAGAAACATCTTACAAAAACTCTCCACATTATTGACTTTTTAAAATGTTTCTAGGAATCGTTCTAGATGAATGCTTATTAGCCTTTGTCAGTATATACTTTTGCAAAGTGTCGCTGTGGCGCAATCAGTTAGTGTGTAAGGCTATTAACCAAAAGGTTGGTGGTTCAATCCCACCCAGGGACTTAATTGACCTTGTTATCAGATTTTGGTGATCTTTAAGTAGACAAGTCAAAATTTCAAACCCCCTGTTATGGTGTAGGGTACCTGGCCTTCTCTGATGTAATCAGAGTTAGATTTGATTCAGTGATTTTATAAAAACAGCTAGGAAGCACAATTTAGCAGTGGGTTGCAGAGAAAAAGAAATATGCTGGCAGAAAAATCCAATTGAGTGATTAAACAGCTCTTCATTTTCTGGCTTTATTTTTATGCTAACTAATTTGTTCTCTGAAAAGAGTCCACAAAGCCAAGTATCTGATTAACATATTTGTAGGGATGGTTTTTCACCTATTACTAAATTAAACTTGCTTCATTGGAAAGGCAGCAAGATGCATCCTCATTTCAATATCTACTGAAATAATACAGGTTGACACCAGGAAACATTAACGCTACTGCATCCTTGCTGCTTTCTCATGTGGAAGTCTGTTTAATGTGAAAACAAGGTGATATCTAATTAGCACACAGGTAAGGAATTAAGAAAATCTTTATTTAAGGGTGAAGATGTTTCTCACAAAATCGTTGCCCCAATGCATCATTGAAATTCAAGCTGGAAAGATGATTTTAATATATCACTTGTACATTTTGTATTGCTCTTCTGGTGACAATGTAGTTTGTTTTTGTCAATTACCATTTTAATAATAGGGTAAAGAAAATTAAGTGGATTTTTGAAAGAAAACAATACTGTCAATATACTATTAAAACATATTAAAATGGTAAAAGTTATTGTACTTTAAGTAAAAATAAAAGAGAAAAAATATCAATCCCAGTTTTGGATTACTTTAATTAACAAAAAAAAATGCATATAGCAGAGGATAGTTTCAATCTGCCTACCTCTGGGTTATGAACCCAGCATGCTTTCATTACAGTACTCTGCTGCACATGTAAGTGCAAGAGATCCTGAAGCACTCACTCATCATGGGAAAGTACCAATGTGTTTCTTCGTTGGTTGATGGAAGAAACATCTTACAAAAACTCTCCAGATTATTGACTTTTTAAAGTTTTTCTAGGAAACGTTCTAGATGAATGCTTATTAGCCTTTGTCAGTATGGACTTTTGCAAAGTGTCTCTGTGGTGCAATCGGTTAGTGTGATTGGTTATTAACCAAAGGGTTGGTGGTTCAATCCCACCCAGGGATGTAATTGACCTTGTTATCAGATTTTGGTGATCTTTAAGTAGACAAGTCAAAATTTCAAAAACCCCTGTTATGGTGTAGGGTACCTGGCCTTCTCTGATGTAATCAGAGTTAGATTTGATTCAGTGATTTTATAAAAACAGCTAGGAAGCACAATTTAGCAGTGGTTTGCAGAGAAAAAGAAATATGCTGGCAAAAAAATCCAATTGAGTGATTAAACAGCTCTTCATTTTCTGGCTTTATTTTTATGCTAACAAATTTGTTCTCTGAAAAGTGTCCACAAAGCCAAGTATCTGATTAACATCTTTGTAGGGATGGTTTTTCACCTATTACTAAATTAAACTTGCTTCATTGGAAAGGCAGCAAGATGCATCCTCATTTCAATATCTACTGAAATAATACAGGTTGACACCAGGAAACATTAACGCCACTGCATCCCTGCCGATGATAACCTCAAGTTGGGTCATTCGGTGCTGCAGAGTCGTACGCACTCTTCCACCCGTTCAAGAGCTTTGGTATAACCCCATGGTTCTTAATGTGACCCCAGCATCCTCTAGGTCGTATGAGAAAATAGGATTTTAATACCTACCGGTAAATCCTTTTCTCTTAGTCTGTAGAGGATGCTGGGCACCCGTCCCAGTCCATACTGTGTCTGCAGTTATTACTTGTGGTTATACACATGTTGTGTTATGGTTCTGGTCAGCTTTTTGCTGCAATTGTTCATGCCGTTGGCTTGTGTTCTGTTGAATGCCACATTCTGCGGCATGCTTAAGGTGTGAGCTGGTAAGATGCTCACCTTAGTTTAACAATAAATCCTTTCCTCGAAATGTCCGTCTCCCTGGGCACAGTTCCTATAACTGGAGTCTGGAGGAGGGGCATAGAGGGAGGAGCCAGTTCACACCCTTTGATAGTCTTAAAGTGCCCATGTCTCTTGCGGATCCCGTCTATACCCCATGGTTCTTAATGTGACCCCAGCATCCTCTACGGACTAAGAGAAAAGGATGCCCTTGCGCACTATCCTGACTTCTCCTCCCGTCTGCTTACTTTGTGCCTTCCAACACACAATGCGAACTACAGGTGGTGCTGCAGGGCCCACACCCTTTTACTTGCCTTACAGAACAGCTCTGGAGCTGTTACAGTGCCCAGCTGCTGCAAGAAATCAGCTTGAATGCTTCAGGGGATGGGGCATGGCCAACATGAGCCCCACACCAAAGGAGGGTGGGGGTGTTTAATGAGAACTAGGGGTCATCCAAGCACTGCAAAAGGCCGCCATGCCCTGCACGCCCCTTTTCTCTTTTCATATGCAGATGAGGGTTCCAGCCAACTTTGGCCCACTGCTTGGATAACATCACTGTATGCAAATCCGTCTGCTGCAGACCTTCCCCCAGGAATGCTTGTACTAGATGTTGCATATGGTTTGATATTTGATGGTGCTTCAGTATTAGGCAGCCTTCCGCCCTCCCATGTTCATCTGAAAAGATGTGGTCTCCCTGCAGTTGTTGTCCCCAGACGAGAGTTCCCTTGTGCTTCCTCAGTTGAATCTCCTTAACTTGACGGGGGAGGGGCTGCCAGAGCAGACACCCTCCCCAGCCCTATCCCAACTCATACTTATTTTGCATATGAGATTTCTTGATCATGAAGATTGTTCTCACAGGGTGAGGTTCATCCATTATATTTTAAAATAGGAAGGTACAAATTACATATTTGAATTGCATTTATGTGCTGGATTCAAATGTCCCCCCCCCCCCTTCCATTCTCAATTGTGCCCGTCAGCAGCTATTCTAAGGTTGCTGCCAATGGGTGTGACACATTAATTTCTTCTGTGGGGTACACTGGACTCCACAAGGATTCACATTGGGGTGTAGAGTAGGATCTTGATCTGAGGCACCAACCGGCTCAAAGCTTTTGACTGTTCCCAAGATGCTCAGTGCATTCTCCTCTATAACCCCGCTTCCATGAACAGGGAGCTCAGTGTGTAGTTGGTGCCTTCAGTAGCAGGCCACTTAACAGGGGCCTGCCTCAGGCAGCCTATTCTTAGCTATAAATTTTGACAAGAAAAGAAGAACTTGTTTTATGAGAATCTACAAGGGCTGCAGCAGGCTAGGTCTAATAGACATCTTTACTGCAGCTTCATCACTCCCAGCGGCGCTGTATACTCCCGTGCCCTGGTTGCTGGGTCACTGCAGCGGAGGCTCCGGTTTCATCCTAAGGTCAGTCACACACACACCACCCTTCCGGATCACGAGGCCGCTGTTGAAGGGGAGCGTGGCCGTAGGGGGTGGACCATGTGCGCACTGGCGTGGACACTGATTACTGGGCAGCCGCTCCACTAGTCACCAGGTACAGTTAAGGAGCACAGGTCTGGGGGTTTTTCTCCTATATTAACCCAATTTTGTACTGCCCGCAGCGCATTGTGATAGGTAATAGGGCCTGATTCAGGTTGGATTGCAATCACAATAAGCGATCCAACTGCAAAAATTGCTAAGAGCATACGCATGTGCCTGCATTTTCTGCGGCACCCTGCAGAGAATGCGATCGCCTCTGCCTGTCAATCGGGGCGGGGGGGGGGGGATAGGTGGGTCAGCAACACTCCATTTCCAAGTCAGGGATGGAGCGGTGCAGGGGCAATGCTTCAAAATGGGGTCTGCAACGGAGGAGACACAGGGGGCGTGGTCACAGCGGCTGTATGACATCACATTCAGCCGCTGTGATCACAAAAATGGTGGCGGCTTCCTGCGCGCACATACAGTCTGCACCAGCAGGAGGCTACACCATTTTTTATGATCACGCTGAACTGCAGTGCGACTGCAATTACAGCATGGTCAAGAAGGGAGGCGTCATGCTGGGTGGCCATGCCTTTTCACTGTGCAGGAGCCAGCACCGCTCACACACTAGTCCCCGGGTGCAGCCCCCAACCCCCGGGACACCCGGAGCAACAAAATGTAGATTCAGGCCACCAGGCCACGTCCCTACCTATGAAACCATGCCTCCTTTTTACCATTGCGCTGCTTATCTGCGCGTACTGCATTACAATCTCCCTCGCCACCTCTCTGGGTGTCACCAGTAATAGTGACACCTCTGCCATGCTTGTAGCAGCTGGTCCTAAGATCTACGCCTCAAGCCCTGAGTGTTTGCCCTTGTGACTTGTTGATCATCATAGCGAAGCAGATGCTTACAGAAAACTGCAGGGGCTTAGATTGAAAATAAAAAAATTGATGGGTATAAGGTAGAGAGGAGCGGGTTCGGTTCTCCGAGAACCGAATTCCCCACGAACTCCACGTGGTTTACACTGGTCCGAGGCAGGCTCGGTTGTTCCCGCCTGACTCGGAAAACCTGAACAAGGGAAAATGTCATCATCCCGCTGTCGGATTCTCGCGAGATTCGGATTCCATATAAAGAGCTGCGCGTTGCCGCCATTTTTACTTGTGCATTGAAGAGAGAGCGGAATGGACGTGGCTATGTTCTCTCAGTGGAAATCTCAATAGCAGTGCTCAGTATCAGTGGTTACTTATTGCTGCTCAGTAATACTAGTAGTGTGTCTCTCCTGCTCAGTGTCAGTTCTCAGTAGTATCCTCATCAGTGCTCAGTATCACTGCTCATTGTCTTGTGCTGCATTGTGGTGCTCAGCATACTACAGTACATTACTAATAGTCCAGTGCTGCATCTTGCTGCTCAGTGTCAGTTCTAGTATCCTCATCAGTGCTCACTATCACTGTTCATTGCATTTTGGTTTTCTGTATACTACAGTAACATAGTAATATAGTAACATATAGTAACATAGTTTTTGAGGTTGAATAGAGGCAAATTGCCCATCGTGTTCAACCTGTTTTAAGTTGTGATGATTCTACATACTTGCTGAATAATGTTTTATGACTAGTTAGCTACTATAACTCATGTTACCCCCGGATTAACCATGTTGATATTTTAAGTATTATAACCTTGGATAGCTTTTTCATTCAGAAATGTATCCATTCCTTTTTTAAATCCAATTACAGAGTCCGCCATTACCACCTTCCCTGGCAGGGAATTCCACATCCTGATTGCCCTAACAGTGAAGATCATAGTATCTCACCTGGCAGGTAAGTAGGAGTTGGGCTAGAGCTGTGGAGGATTGCTGCTCGGGCACCCCCTCTCAAGTGAAGGAGATCCAACTGAGGCAGCACAAGGGAACTCTCGAAAGAAGAACAAGGCTAGAGGAAGATCTGAGACAAAGAAATCTGACTTTTACCAGAGCTGACCAGAGGAAAGCACAAACACAGTCCCCCACTACCACAAATAATGCAGTCGAGTTTCCCACATTTGGGGAAATCACAGGGGTCAGCATACCCAGAATGCAATGAATGAACCTCACCCTGGGAGAACAATCTTCATGACCATGGTATCTCCTATGCAAAATAAGTATGATTTGGGATAGGGCTGGGGAGGGCCGCTGCTCAGGCACATCTCTGTCAAGTAAAGGAGATTCAACTGAGGCAGCACAAGGGAACTCTCATCTGGGGACAACAACTGCAGGGAGAACACATATTTTCAGATGAAAATCTTGGTCATGCTCTGGTTTCTCTTCAGAACGAACAAATCTTTCGCCTTTTACTAAAGATTTCCGTGGAGAGGAGCAAAACTGAGTTTTACCTCAATTTTTGCATGCCCCATCTTTTTGGGGTTTCTTTTATCGGTTTAAAGATAGAATGAGTGTGCTTTAATGAAAGCTCATTTGCATAGAAATTACAGTAAATGTTTGTTTCTTTTCAAACAGAACTTTCTTGACCATGCTACTTGCTTGAAAGATCTGGGAGCACATGGAATACAGTACAAACCATGCTTATAGCAAGGAGAAGCCAGGTGAGAAATCTGCTTTCTTTCAAATTGGGCGCTCACTTTGATCTGAATGAGGACTGCTGGCATGGCACTCAGGCGACAGGTGGAATCTTGGTCATGCTCTGGTTTCTCTTCAGAATGAACAAATCTTTCGCCTTTTATTAAAGATTATCCGTGGAGAGGAGCAAAACTGAGTTTTATCTCAATTTTTGCATGCCCCATATTATTGGGGTTTCTTTTATCAGTTTAAAGACAGAACGAGTGAGCTTTCTTGTTGGCTTTAATGTAAGTTTATTTGTATAACAATGACAGTAAATGTCTGTTTCTTTTCAAGCAGAACTTTCTTGACCATACTAATTGCTTGAAAGATCTGGGAGCACATGGAAAAGAGTACAAACCATGCTTATAGCAAGGGGAAGCCTGGTGAGAAATCTGCTTTCTTTCTTTCATATTGGGTGCTCACTTTGAGCTGAATGAGGACTGCTGGCATGGCACTCAGGCGACAGGTGGAATCTTGGTCATGCTCTGGTTTCTCTTCAGAACGAACAAATCTTTCGCCTTTTACTAAAGATTTCCGTGGAGAGGAGCAAAACTGAGTTTTATCTAAATTTTTGCATGCCCCATATTATTGGGGTTTCTTTTATCAGTTTAAAGACAGAACGAGTGTGCTTTCTTGTTAGCTTTAATGTAAGTTGCCATAGATGCAGTGAAACACGCGTGTAGGGCACGGCGTGTCCGCGTGTATTTGACTCATGTGAAATGTTATAAAACAAAAATATATGATTATGATGTTAGCTGTTAGTCTCCACTAATAGGGAATAGAAGCTGAGCTATAAGAAAGGAATACACTAGATATGATGTCACTTAGCAATTACAATGTCTAAAGTGCATACAGATAGCTACTAATAACTCTTGATAAGAATGTATATCAGTGTGGGTATATTTATATGATGGGATATTGGGACTAGTGAATATATATCACTCCTGCTGTCCAGATTGGCAATAACCAGACAATTATGATAAGAGTAGAGATGTCACATGGGCTGCTATAGATATTAATTTAATGCTGTATGTGTCATTTGTTACAAATGGATACATTTTCTATGAGTCAGCCTAGCAGCTGCATGTTCTAACAGAACACTATCCTCACACAGAATCTGCTAACCTTGAGATAACTAAATGACAGTGTGTAACAGTCTCTTTACTATAAGACTGTTACAAAGTAATACAGAATCTGCTAACCTTGAGATAACTAAATGACAGTGTGTAACAGTCTCTTTACTATAAGACTGTTACAAAGTAATACCGGTATATATATTTGAAGTCAGTCTAGCAGCTGTGTGTTCCAGCAGTTTATAAGACAAAGAAAATCTCCTATTGTGGAATCTAGACACATGGGACTGCTGGCCTGTGTCATACTATTTATATGTAATACCAGTAACATGTATATAACTGTTACATAATTGTTACAAATGGATAAATCTTTGAGTCAGCCTAGCAGCTGCATGTCCTAACAGGACACCATAAATCCTTTACAGTGTAACAAATTGATTGGTAACACTTAAAGGCTGGAGAGCAGTTATATGCCTTACTAGCATACTCAATATACCACATTATTACACCAGTTACCACGATTATTGACAGCGCATTTGATATATTATATTACCCTCACACTGAGTCTGTTTACCTTTAGATAACTAAGTGACCGAATATGTAACGGTTTCTCTATCATAAGACTGTTACAAAGTGAGATAGATATATTTGGAAGTCAGTCAAATAGCTGTGTGTTTCAGCGGTTTATAAGAAAATTCCTCATTGTGGAATCTGGACCACTAAGGGTTATTATATATATAGCACATGGAATTGCCACATCTCCCTATATGATAATTTCATTACACTGTAACATAATAAGAATTAACTCTTTAACAGTGTAAATAGAGAGTAATGAATCTCTGACACATGGAATATATTATTTCTTAGATGAATTGGATAAACCATTATGACAGACACTTTGCTTCCTAATAAGAATTGAGGTGGCTATACCTCTAAGGAAAGCATTATTGCCTACGCCTAGATCAGATTAAATAAGATCTGGCTGAATATATGAAGGAAGGTTGCTATTTATATGAGAATTGGAATTGCTATATTCCTTAAGGCAACCCCACCGATTGATATATGTTGTCAATTAAGTATATCTGAACGGCTATATCTGGACCAGATTTAATAAGATCTGGCTGATTATATGAAGGAGGGCTGCTATTTATATTAGAATTGCCATATTCCTTAAGGCAACCGCACCTGTTGGTATATCTCGCCAATTAACTATATCTAAACAGCTAAATTAAAGCTATTCATCATTTTTTTAGTTTGGATATTAATAAATATGATCTTTCCATGATGCATAGAGATTTCCCTATCAAGTGATTCCTTATCCGATATAGAAAGCTATGGTATTGAATTTAGGAATATAGTCTTAGGGGACACAGAGAAATAAGTGATCCCCATCTACCTAAGCACCCCACAAATTGGAGGTTAGCTTACCGGTTATACTCAATCACCCCCACAAATTCGCCAATGGGGATGGCTTCCCGGGAGGTAACCCCTATTGAGTGAAGGGAGTATATAGGATACGACCCAGTGGTACCTGACGACATAGATACTAACAGCTATTTAATAACATTACGCTAGAAAGTGATTATTAGCAACATATATATCTATATAAACAACCCCGCCAGGGTTGTGCCTTCAAAAATAATCACACACGGACACGCTTTTTAAACCTTTTTTTCACATCTCTTTATTCTTCTTATGCACATGTATGTTAGTTCTGTGATTTTAACCTTTATGTTTCACTGCAGTTTGGGATAATAATATTAATATTTATCCAATTTTAATACATACTTAATAAAGGTTATATTTTATGATTCATTCATTCTGTCCAGTGCGTCAACAGTGCAGATTTCTTCTTGTTTTTTCTCCCAAATTCTATAACAATGACAGTAAATGTTGTTACTTTTCAAACAGAACTTTCTTGACCATGCTACTTGCTTGAAAGATCTGGGAGCACATGGAAAACAGTACAAACCATGCAGTATCACAAGAGCCTTTATTTGATCTTTCATGAAGATAGAGCAGAATTGAGGACACGTCAACAATTTCTGCCGAAGGTGGTTCATCTTTCCACATGGTGCCTTTGGCCACTGACACCTTCGTTGAGTCAAAGTCTCTGGCTGTGGTCAGAACTTTGAAAATTTATGTCACCAGAACGGTTCAGATTAGGAAAACAGAGGCTCTGTTTGTCCTGTATGCTCCCAACAGGATTGGGTGTCCTGCTTCCATGTAGACCATTATGCGCTGGATCTGTGGTAAGATTCAGCATGCTCATTCCACGGCAGGATTGCCGTTACTGAATTAGGTGAAGACCCATTCTACTAGAAAGGTGGGTTCATCCTGGGCAGCTGGTCGGGGAGTCTCGGCATTGCAACTTTGCCGAGCAGCTATTTAGTAAACACTTTTGCTAAGTTTTACAAGTTTGATACCTTGGCTGATGATAACCTCAAGTTGGGTCATTCGGTGCTGCAGAGTCGTACGCACTCTCCCACCCGTTCAAGAGCTTTGGTATAACCCCATGGTTCTTAATGTGACCCCAGCATCCTCTAGGTCGTATGAGAAAATAGGATTTTAATACCTACCGGTAAATCCTTTTCTCTTAGTCCGTAGAGGATGCTGGGCACCCGTCCCAGTCCATACTGTGTCTGCAGTTATTACTTGTGGTTATACACATGTTGTGTTATGGTTCTGGTCAGCTTTTTGCTGCAATTGTTCATGCCGTTGGCTTGTGTTCTGTTGAATGCCACGTTCTGCGGCATGCTTAAGGTGTGAGCTGGTAAGATGCTCACCTTAGTTTAACAATAAATCCTTTCCTCGAAATGTCCGTCTCCCTGGGCACAGTTCCTATAACTGGAGTCTGGAGGAGGGGAATAGAGGGAGGAGCCAGTTCACACCCTTTGAAAGTCTTAAAGTGCCCATGTCTCTTGCGGATCCCGTCTACACCCCATGGTTCTTAATGTGACCCCAGCATCCTCTACGGACTAAGAGAAAAGGATGCCCTTGCGCACTATCCTGACTTCTCCTCCCGTCTGCTTACTTTGTGCCTTCCAACGCACAATGCGAACTACAGGTGGTGCTGCAGGGCCCACACCCTTTTACTTGCCTTACAGAACAGCTCTGGAGCTGTTACAGTGCCCAGCTGCTGCAAGAAATCAGCTTGAATGCTTCAGGGGATGGGGCATGGCCAACATGAGCCCCACACCAAAGGAGGGTGGGGGTGTTTAATGCGAACTAGGGGTCATCCAAGCACCGCAAAAGGCCGCCATGCCCTGCATGCCCCTTTTCTCTTTTCATATGCAGATGAGAGTTCCAGCCAACTTTGGTCCACTGCTAGGATGACATCACCGTATGCAAATCCGTCTTCTGCAGACCTTCCCCCTGGAATGCTTGTACTAGTTGTTGCATATGGTTTGATATTTGATGGTGCTTCAATATTAGGCAGCCTTCCACCCTCCCATGTTCATCTGAACAGATGTGGTCTCCCTGCAGTTGTTGTCCCCAGACGAGAGTTCCCTTGTGCGTCCTCAGTTGAATCTCCTTAACTTGACTGGGGAGGGGCTGCCCGAGCAGCCACCCTCCCCAGCCCTATCCCAACTCATACTTATTTTGCATATGAGATCTCTTGATCATGAAGATTGTTCTCACAGGGTGAGGTTCATCCATTATATTTTAAAATAGGAAGGTACAAATTACATATTTGAATTGCATCTATGTGCTGGATTCAAATGTCCCCCCCCCCTTCCTTTCTCAATTGTGCCCGTCAGCAGCTATTCTAAGGTTGCTGCCAATGGGTGTGACACATTAATTTCTTCTGTGGGGTACACTGGACTCCACAAGGATTCACATTGGGGTGTAGAGTAGGATCTTGATCTGAGGCACCAACCGGCTCAAAGCTTTTGACTGTTCCCAAGATGCTCAGTGCATTCTCCTCTATAACCCCGCTTCCATGAACAGGGAGCTCAGTTTGTAGTTGGTGCCTTCAGTAGCAGGCCTCTTAACAGGGGCCTGCCTCAGGCAGCCTATTCTTAGCTATTAATTTTGACAAGAAAAGAAGAACTTGTTTTATGAGAATCTACAAGGGCTGCAGCAGGCTAGGTCTAATAGACATCTTTACTGCAGCTTCATCACTCCCAGCGGCGCTGTATACTCCCGTGCCCTGGTTGCTGGGTCACTGCAGCGGAGGCTCCAGTTTCTTCCTAAGGTCAGTCACACACACACCGCCCTTCCGGATCACGAGGCCGCTGATGAAGGGGAGCGTGGCCGTAGGGGGTGGACCGTGTGCGCACTGGCGTGGACACTGATTACTGGGCAGCCGCTCCACTAGCCACCAGGTACAGTTAAGGAGCACAGGTCTGGGAGTTTTACTCCTATATTAACCCAATTTTGTACTGCCCGCAGCGCATTGTGATAGGTAATAGGGCCTGATTCAGGTTGGATTGCAATCACAATAAGCGATCCAACTGCAAAAATTGCTAAGAGCATACGCATGTGCCTGCATTTTCTGCGGCACCCCGCAGAGAATGCGATCGCCTCTGCCTGTCAATCGGGGCGGGGGGGGGGGGGAGAGGGGGGTCAGCAACACTCCATTTCCAAGTCAGGGATGGAGCGGTGCGGGGGCAAGGCTTCAAAATGGGGTCTGCAACGGAGGAGACACAGGGGGCGTGGTCACAGCGGCTGTATGACATCACATTCAGCCGCTGTGATCACAAAAATGGTGGCGGCTTCCTGCGCGCACATACAGTCTGCACCAGCAGGAGGCTACACCATTTTATATGATCACGCTGAACTGCAGTGCGACTGCAATTACAGCATGGTCAAGAATGGAGGCGTCATGCTCGGTGGCCATGCCCTGTCACTGTGCAGGAGCCAGCACCGCACACACACTAGTCCCCGGGTGCAGCCCCCAACCCCCGGGACACCCGGAGCAACAAAATGTAGATTCAGGCCACCAGGCCACGCCCCTACCTATGAAACCATGCCTCCTTTTTACCATTGCACTGCTTATCTGCGCGCACTGCATTACAATCTCCCTCGCCACCTCTCTGGGTGTCACCAGTGATAGTGACACCTCTGCCATGCTTGTAGCAGCTGGTCCTAAGATCTACGCCTCAAGCCCTGAGTGTTTGCCCTTGTGACTTGTTGATCATCATAGCGAAGCAGATGCTTACAGAAAACTGCAGGGGCTTAGATTGAAAATAAAAAAATTGATGGGTATAAGGTAGAGAGGAGCGGGTTCGGTTCTCCGAGAACCGAATTCCCGACGAACTCCACGTGGTTTACACTGGTCCGAGGCAGGCTCGGTTGTTCCCGCCTGACTCGGAAAACCTGAACAAGGGAAAATGTCATCATCCCGCTGTCGGATTCTCGCGAGATTCGGATTCCATATAAAGAGCTGCGCGTTGCCGCCATTTTTACTCGTGCATTGAAGAGAGAGCGGAGAGGACGTGGCTATGTTCTCTCAGTGGAAATCTCAATATCAGTGCTCAGTATCAGTGGTTACTTATTGCTGCTCTGTAATACTAGTAGTGTGTCTCTCCTGCTCAGTGTCAGTTCTCAGTAGTATCCTCATCAGTGCTCAGTATCACTGCTCATTGTCTTGTGCTGCATTGTGGTGCTCAGCATACTACAGTACATTACTAATAGTCCAGTGCTGCATCTTGCTGCTCAGTGTCAGTTCTAGTATCCTCATCAGTGCTCACTATCACTGCTCATTATATTGTGGTGTTCTGTATACTACAGTAACATAGTAATATAGTAACATATAGTAACATAGTTTTTGAGGTTGAATAGAGGCAAATTGCCCATCGTGTTCAACCTGTTTTAAGTTGTGATGATTCTACATACTTGCTGAATAATGTTTTATGACTAGTTAGCTACTATAACTCATGTTACCCCCGGATTAACCATGTTGATATTTTAAGTATTATAACCTTGGATAGCTTTTTCATTCAGAAATGTATCCATTCCTTTTTTAAATCCAATTACAGAGTCCGCCATTACCACCTTCCCTGGCAGGGAATTCCACATCCTGATTGCCCTAACAGTGAAGATCATAGTTCACCTGGCAGGTAAGTAGGAGTTGGGCTAGAGCTGTGGAGGATTGCTGCTCGGGCACCCCCTGTCAAGTGAAGGAGATCCAACTGAGGCAGCACAAGGGAACTCTCGAAAGAAGAACAAGGCTAGAGGAAGATCTGAGACAAAGAAATCTGACTTTTACCAGAGCTGACCAGAGGAAAGCACAAACACAGTCCCCCACTACCACAAATAATGCAGTCGAGTTTCCCACATTTGGGGAAATCACAGGGGTCAGCATACCCAGAGTGCAATGAATGAACCTCACCCTGGGAGAACAATCTTCATGACCATGGTATCTCCTATGCAAAATAAGTATGATTTGGGATAGGGCTGGGGAGGGCCGCTGCTCAGGCACATCTCTGTCAAGTAAAGGAGATTCAACTGAGGCAACACAAGGGAACTCTCATCTGGGGACAACAACTGCAGGGAGAACACATATTTTCAGATGAACATGGGAGGGCAGAAGGCTGCCTAATACTGAAGCACCCCCAAACAACAAACCAAATGCAACTACTAGTGCAAACATTCCTGGTAGTAGGCCTGCAGCAGATGGATTTGCATATGGTGATGTCATCCAAGCAGTGGGTCAAAGTTTGCTTCAACCCTCGTCTGCATATGAAAATAAAAATGGGGTGTGCAGGGCATGGCTGCCTTTTGCGGCGCTTGGATGACCCCTAGTTCGCATTAAACACCTCCACCTTCCTTCGGTGTGGGGCTCATGTTGGCTATGCCCCAGCCCCTGAAGCATTAAAGCTGATTTCTTGCAGCAGCTGGGCACTGTAACAGCTCCAGAGCTGCTCTGTAAAGCAAGTAAAAGGGTGTGGGCCCTGCAGCACTACCTGTAGTTTGCATTGTGCGTTGGAAGGCACAAAGTAAGCAGACGGGAGAAGTCAGGATAGTGCACAAGGGCATAGAAGGGAGCGGCTCAAGAAAAGAGAAGTGGAAACAGACAGCAAACTAGGCTGGAGAGAGACCTGAGACAAAGAGATCTGAATTATACGAGAGCCGACCAGAGGAAACACAAATTATGTAATCAAGTGTCCCACATTTGGGGAAATCGTAGGAGCAGCACACCCAGAGTGCATTGGGTGAGCCTTGCCCTGGGAGAAGCACCTTCCTGATCATAGTATCTCACCTGGCAGGTAAGTAGGAGTTGGGCTAGAGCTGGGGAGGGTCGCTGTTCGGGCACCCCCCTGTCAAGTGAAGGAGATCCAACTGAGGCAGCACAAGGAAACTCTCGAAAAAAGAACAAGGCTAGAGGAAGATCTGAGACAAAGAAATCTGACTTTTACCAGAGCTGACCAGAGGAAAGCACAAACACAGTCCCCCACTACCACAAATAATGCAGTCGAGTTTCCCACATTTGGGGAAATCACAGGGGTCAGCATACCCAGAATGCAATGAATGAACCTCACCCTGGGAGAACAATCTTCATGACAATGGTATCTCCTATGCAAAATAAGTATGATTTGGGATAGGGCTGGGGAGGGCCGCTGCTCAGGCACATCTCTGTCAAGTAAAGGAGATTCAACTGAGGCAGCACAAGGGAACTCTCATCTGGGGACAACAACTGCAGGGAGAACAGATATTTTCAGATGAACATGGGAGAGCAGAAGGCTGCCTAATACTGAAGCACCCCCAAACAACAAACCAAATGCAACAACTAGTACAAGCATTCCTGGGAAAAGGTCTGCAGAAGACGGATTTGCATACGGTGATGTCATCCAAGCAGTGGGTCAAAGTTGGCTGGAACCCTCATCTGCATATGAAAAGAGAAAAGGGGTATGCAGGGCATGGCGGCCTTTTGCGGCGCTTGGATGACCCTTAGTTCGCATTAAACACCTCCACCCTCCGTCGGTGTGGGGCTCATGTTGGCTATGCCCCAGCCCCTGAAGCATTCAAGCTGATTTCTTGCAGCAGCTGGGCACTGTAACAGCTCCAGAGCTGCTCTGAAAGGCAAGTAAAAGGGTGTGGGCCCTGCAGCACTACCTGTAGTTTGCATTGTGCGTTGGAAGGCACAAAGTAAGCAGACAGGAGAAGTCAGGAGAGTGCACAAGGGCATAGAAGGCAGCGGCTCAAGAAAAGAGAAGTGGAAACAGACAGCAAACTAGGCTGGAGAGAGACCTGAGACAAAGAGATCTGAATTATACGAGAGCCGACCAGGGGAAACACAAATTATGCAGTCAAGTTTCCCACATTTGGGGAAATCGCAGGAGCAGCACACCCAGAGTGCAATGGGTGAGCCTTGCCCTGGGAGAAGCACCTTCATGATCATAGTATCTCACCTGGCAGGTATGTAGGAGTTGGGCTAGAGCTGGGGAGGGTCGCTGCTTGGGTACCCCCCTGTCAAGTGAAGGAGATCAAACTGAGGCAGCACAATGGAACTCTCGAAAGAAGAACAAGGCTAGAGGAAGATCTGAGACAAAGAAATCTGACTTTTACCAGAGCTGACCAGAGGAAAACACAAACACAGTCCCCCACTACCACAAATAATGCAGTTGAGTTTCCCACATTTGGGGAAATCACAGGGGTCAGCATACCCAGAATGCAATGAATGAACCTCACCCTGGGAGAACAATCTTTATGACCATGGTATCTCCTATGCAAAATAAGTATGATTTGGGAATTGGCTGGGGAGGGCCGCTGCTCAGGCACATCTCTGTCAAGTAAAGGAGATTCAACTGAGGCAGCACAAAGGAACTCTCATCTGGGGACAACAACTGCCGGGAGAACACATATTTTCAGATGAACATGGGAGGGCAGAAGGCTGCCTAATACTGAAGCACCCCCAAACAACAAACCAAATGCAACAACTAGTACAAGCATTCCTGGGGGAAGGTCTGCAGAAGACGGATTTGCATACAGTGATGTCATCCAAGCAGTGGGCCAAAGTTGGCTGGAACCCTCATCTGCATATGAAAAGAGAAAAGGGGTATGCAGGGCATGGCGGCCTTTTGCGGCGCTTGGATGACCCTTAGTTCGCATTAAACACCCCCACCCTCCTTCGGTGTGGGGCTCATGTTGGCCATGCCCCAGCCCCTGAAGCATTCAAGCTGATTTCTTTCAGCAGCTTGGCACTGTAACAGCTCCAGAGCTGCTCTGTAAGGCAAGTAAAAGGGTGTGGGCCCTGCAGCACTACCTGTAGTTTGCATTGTGCATTGGAAGGCACAAAGTAAGCAGACAGGAGGAGAAGTCAGGATAGTGCACAAGGGTGTAGAAGGGAGGGGCTCAAGAAAAAAGAAGTGGAAACAGACAGCAAACTAGGCTGGAGAGAAACCTGAGACAAAGAGATCTGAATTATATGAGAGCCGACTAGGGAAAACACAAATTATGCAGTCAAGTTTCCCACATTTGGGGAAATCGCAGGGGCAGCACACCCAGAGTGCAATGGGTGAGCCTTGCCCTGGGAGAAGCAACTTCATGATCATAGTATCTCACCTGGCAGGTAAGTAGGAGTTGGGCTAGAGCTGGGGAGGGTCGCTGCTCGGGCACCCCCCTGTCAAGTGAAGGAGATCCAACTGAGGCAGCACAAGGGAACTCTTGAAAGAAGAACAAGGCTAGAGGAAGATCTGAGACAAAGAAATCTGACTTTTACCAGAGCTGACCAGAGGAAAGCACAAACACAGTCCCCCACTACCACAAATAATGCAGTTGAGTTTCCCACATTTGGGGAAATCACAGAGGTAAGCTACCCAGAATGCAATGAATGAACCTAACCCTGGGAGAACAATCTTCATGACCATGGTATCTCCTATGCAAAATAAGTATGATTTGGGATAGGGCTGGGGAGGGCCGCTGCTCAGGCACATCTCTGTCAAGTAAAGGAGATTCAACTGAGGCAGCACAAGGGAACTCTCATCTGGGGACAACAACTGCAGGGAGAACACATATTTTCAGATGAACATGGGAGGGCAGAAGGCTGCCTAATACTGAAGCACCCCCAAACAACAAACCAAATGCAACAACTAGTGCAAGCATTCCTGGGGGAAGGCCTGCCGCAGATGGATTTGCATATGGTGATGTCATCCAAGCAGTGGGTCAAAGTTGGCTTCAACCCTCGTCTGCATATGAAAAGAGAAAAGGGGCATGCAGGGCATGGCGGCCTTTTGCGGCGCTTGGCTGACCCCTAGTTTGCATTAAACACCTCCACCCTCCGTCGGTGTGGGGCTCTTGTTGGCTATGCCCCAGCACCTGAAGCATTCAAGCTGATTTCTTGCTGCAGCTGGGCACTGTAACAGCTCCAGAGCTGCTCTGTAAGGCAAGTAAAAGGGTGTGGGCCCTGCAGCACTACCTGTAGTTTGCATTGTGCGTTGGACGGCACAAAGTAAGCAGACAGGAGAAGTCAGGAGAGTGCACAAGGGTATAGAAGGCAGCGGCTCAAGAAAAGAGAAGTGGAAACAGACAGCAAACTAGGCTGGAGAGAGACCTGAGACAAAGAGATCTGAATTATACGAGAGCCGACCAGGGGAAACACAAATTATGCAGTCAAGTTTCCCACAGGAGTATATAGGATACGACCCAGTGGTACCTGACGACATAGATACTAACAGCTATTTAATAACATTACGCTAGAAAGTGATTATTAGCAACATATATATCTATATAAACAACCCCGCCAGGGTTGTGCCTTCAAAAATAATCACACACGGACACGCTTTTTAAACCTTTTTTTCACATCTCTTTATTCTTCTTATGCACATGTATGTTAGTTCTGTGATTTTAACCTTTATGTTTCACTGCAGTTTGGGATAATAATATTAATATTTATCCAATTTTAATACATACTTAATAAAGGTTATATTTTATGATTCATTCATTCTGTCCAGTGCGTCAACAGTGCAGATTTCTTCTTGTTTTTTCTCCCAAATTCTATAACAATGACAGTAAATGTTGTTTCTTTTCAAACAGAACTTTCTTGACCATGCTTCTTTTTTGAAAGATCTGGGAGCACATGGAAAACAGTACAAACCATGCAGTATCACAAGAGCCTTTATTTGATCTTTCATGAAGATAGAGCAGAATTGAGGACACGTCAACAATTTCTGCCGAAGGTGGTTCATCTTTCCACATGGTGCCTTGGGCCACTGACACCTTCGTTGAGTCAAAGTCTCTGGCTGTGGTCAGAACTTTGAAAATTTATGTCACCAGAACGGTTCAGATTAGGAAAACAGAGGCTCTGTTTGTCCTGTATGCTCCCAACAGGATTGGGTGTCCTGCGT
Source organism: Pseudophryne corroboree (assembly GCF_028390025.1). Taxonomy (NCBI): domain Eukaryota; kingdom Metazoa; phylum Chordata; class Amphibia; order Anura; family Myobatrachidae; genus Pseudophryne; species Pseudophryne corroboree. Next base: position 41,492 of record NW_026967732.1, read on the forward strand.
CCATGTAGACCATTATGCGCTGGATCTGTGGTAAGATTCAGCATGCTCATTCCACGGCAGGATTGCCGTTACTGAATTAGGTGAAGACCCATTCTACTAGAAAGGTGGGTTCATCCTGGGCAGCTGGTCGGGGAGTCTCGGCATTGCAACTTTGCCGAGCAGCTATTTAGTAAACACTTTTGCTAAGTTTTAAAAGTTTTAGAGTAAAGGAGATTCAACTGAGGCAGCACAAGGGAACTCCCATCTGGGGACAACAACTGCAGTGAGAACACATATTTTCAGATGAACATGGGAGGGCAGAAGGCTGCCTAATACTGAAGCACCCCCAAACAACAAACCAAATGCAACAACTAGTACAAGCATTCCTGGGGGAAGGTCTGCAGAAGACGGATTTGCATACAGTGATGTCATCCAAGCAGTGGGCCAAAGTTGGCTGGAACCCTCATCTGCATATGAAAAGAGAAAAGGGGTATGCAGGGCATGGCGGCCTTTTGCGGCGCTTGGATGACCCTTAGTTCGCATTAAACACCCCCACCCTCCTTTGGTGTGGGGCTCATGTTGGCCATGCCCCAGCCCCTGAAGCATTCAAGCTGATTTCTTGCAGCAGCTTGGCACTGTAACAGCTCCAGAGCTGCTCTGTAAGGCAACTAAAAGGGTGTGGGCCCTGCAGCACTACCTGTAGTTTGCATTGTGCATTGGAAGGCACAAAGTAAGCAGACAGGAGGAGAAGTCAGGATAGTCCACAAGGGTATAGAAGGGAGGGGCTCAAGAAAAAAGAAGTGGAAACAGACAGCAAACTAGGCTGGAGAGAGACCTGAGACAAAGAGATCTGAATTATATGAGAGCCGACCAGGGGAAACACAAATTATGCAGTCAAGTTTCCCACATTTGGGGAAATCGCAGGGGCAGCACACCCAGGTGAGATACTATAATCAGGACGGTGCTTCTCCCAGGGCAAGGCTCACCCATTGCACTCTGGGTGTGCTGCTCCTACGATTTCCCCAAATGTGGGACACTTGACTGCATAATTTGTGTTTCCTCTGGTCGGCTCTCGTATAATTCAGATCTCTTTGTCTCAGGTCTCTCTCCAGCCTAGTTTGCTGTCTGTTTCCACTTCTTTTTTTCTTGAGCCCCTCCCTTCTATACCCTTGTGCACTATCCTGACTTCTCCTCCCGTCTGCTTACTTTGTGCCTTCCAATGCACAATGCAAACTACAGGTAGTGCTGCAGGGCCCACACCCTTTTACTTGCCTTACAGAGCAGCTCTGGAGCTGTTACAATGCCCAGCTGCTGCAAGAAATCAGCTTGAATGCTTCATGGGATGGGGCATGGCCAACATGAGCCCCACACCAAAGGAGGGTGGGGGTGTTTAATGCGATCTAGGGGTCATCCAAGCACCGCAAAAGGCTGCCATGCCCTGCACGCCCCTTTTCTCTTTTCATAAGCAGATGAGGGTTGAAGCCAACTTTGACCCACTGCTTGGATAACATCACCATATGCAAATCCATCTGCTGCAGGCCTTCCCCCAGGAATGCTTGCACTAGTTGTTGCATTTGGTTTGTTGTTTGGGGGTGCTTCAGTATTAGGCAGCCTTCTGCCCTCCCATGTTCATCTGAAAATATGTGTTCTCCCTGCAGTTGTTGTCCCCAGATGAGAGTTCCCTTGTGCTGCCTCAGTTGAATCTCCTTTACTTGACAGAGATGTGCCTGAGCAGCGGCCCTCCCCAGCCCTATCCCAAATCATACTTATTTTGCATAGGAGACACCATGGTCATGAAAATTGTTCACCCAGGGTGAGTTTCATTCATTGCATTCTGGGTATGCTGACCCCTGTGATTTCCCCAAATGTGGGAAACTCGCCTGCATTATTTGTGGTAGTGGGGGACTGTGTTTGTGTTTTCCGCTGGTCAGCTCTGGTAAAAGTCAGATTTCTTTGTCTCAGATCTTCCTCTAGCCTTGTTCTTCTTTCGAGAGTTCCATTGTGCTGCCTCAGTTGGATCTCCTTCACTTGACAGGGGGGTGCCCGAGCAGCGACCCTCCCCAGCTCTAGCCCAACTCCTACTTACCTGCCAGGTGAGATACTATGATCTTGAAGGTGCTTCTCCCAGGGCAAGGCTCACCCATTGCACTCTGGGTGTGCTGCCCCTGCGATTTCCCCAAATGTGGGAAACTTGACTGCATAATTTGTGTTTCCCCTGGTCGGCTCTCGTATAATTCAGATCTCTTTGTCTCAGGTCTCTCTCCAGCCTAGTTTGCTGTCTGTTTCCACTTCTCTTTTCTTGAGCCGCTCCCTTCTATGCCCTTGCGCACTATCCTGACTTCTCCCGTCTGCTTACTTTGTGCCTTCCAACGCACAATGCGAACTACAGGTAGTGCTGCAGGGCCCACACCCTTTTATTTGCCTTACAGAGCAGCTCTGGAGCTGTTACAGTGCCCAGCTGCTGCAAGAAATCAGCTTGAATGCTTCAGGGGCTGGGGCATAGCCAACATGAGCCCCACACCGAAGGAGGGTGGAGGTGTTTAATGCGAACTAGGGGTCATCCAAGCGCCGCAAAAGGCCGCCATGCCCTGCATAACCCTTTTCTCTTTTCATATGCAGATGAGGGTACCAGCCAACTTTGGCCCACTGCTTGGATGACATCACCGTATGCAAATTCGTCTCCTGCAGACCTTCCCCCAGGAATGCTTGTACTAGTTATTGCATATGGTTTGATATTTGATGGTGCTTCAGTATTAGGCAGCCTTCCGCCCTCCCATGTTCATCTGAAAAGATGTGGTCTCCCTGCAGTTGTTGTCCCCAGACGAGAGTTCCCTTGTGCTTCCTCAGTTGAATCTCCTTAACTTGACGGGGGAGGGGCTTGCCCGAGCAGCCACCCTCCCCAGCCCTATCCCAACTCATGCTTATTTTGCATATGAGATCTCTATATCATGAAGATTGTTCTCACAGGGTGAGGTTCATCCATTATATTTTAAAATAGGAAGGTTCAAATTACATATTTGAATTGCATCTATGTGCTGGATTCAAATGTTCCTCCCCCTTCCTTTCTCAATTGTGCCCGTCAGCAGCTATTCTAAGGTTGCTGCCAATGGGTGTGACACATTAATTTCTTCTGTGGGGTACACTGGACTCCACAAGGATTCACATTGGGGTGTAGAGTAGGATCTTGATCTGAGGCACCAACCGGCTCAAAGCTTTTGACTGTTCCCAAGATGCTCAGCGCATTCTCCTCTATAACCCCGCTTCCATGAACAGGGAGCTCAGTTTGTAGTTGGTGCCTTCAGTAGCAGGCCACTTAACAGGGGCCTGCCTCAGGCAGCCTATTCTTAGCTATTAATTTTGACAAGAAAATAAGAACTTTTTTTATGAGAATCTACAAGGGCTGCAGCAGGCTAGGTCTAATAGACATCTTTACTGCAGCTTCATCACTCCCAGCGGCGCTGTATACTCCCGTGCCCTGGTTGCTGGGTCACTGCAGCGGAGGCTCCGGTTTCTTCCTAAGGTCAGTCACACACACACCGCCCTTCCGGATCACGAGGCCGCTGATGAAGGGGAGCGTGGCCGTAGGGGGTGGACCGTGTGCGCACTGGCGTGGACACTGATTACTGGGCAGCCGCTCCACAAGCCACCAGGTACAGTTAAGGAGCACAGGTCTGGGGGTTTTTCTCCCATATTAAACCAATTTTGTACTGCCCGCAGCGCATTGCGATAGGTAATAGGGCCTGATTCAGGTTGGATTGCAATCACAATAAGCGATCCAACTGCAAAAATTGCTAAGAGCATACGCAAGTGCCTGCATTTTCTGCGGCACCCCGCAGAGAATGCGATCGCCTCTGCCTGTCAATCGGGGCAGGGGGGGAGAGGGGGGTCAGCAAAACTCCATTTCCAAGTCAGGGATGGAGCGGTGCGGGGGCAAGGCTTCAAAATGGGGTCTGCAACGGAGGAGACACAGGGGGCGTGGTCACAGCGGCTGTATGACATCACATTCAGCCGCTGTGATCACAAAAATGGTGGCGGCTTCCTGCGCGCACATACAGTCTGCACCAGCAGAAGGCTACACCATTTTTTATGATCACGCTGAACTGCAGTGCGACTGCAATTACAGCATGGTCAAGAAGGGAGGCGTCATGCTGGGTGGCCATGTCCTGTCACTGTGCAGGAGCCAGCACCGCTCACACACTAGTCCCCGGGTGCAGCCCCCAATTCCCGGGACACCCGGAGCAACAAAATGTAGATTCAGGCCACCAGGCCACGCCCCTACCTATGAAACCATGCCTCCTTTTTACCATTGCGCTGCTTATCTGCGCGCACTGCATTACAATCTCCTTCGCCACCTCTCTGGGTGTCACCAGTGATAGTGACACCTCTGCCATGCTTGTAGCAGCTGGTCCTAAGATCTACGCCTCAAGCCCTGAGTGTTTGCCCTTGTGACTTGTTGATCATCATAGCGAAGCAGATGCTTACAGAAAACTGCAGGGGCTTAGATTGAAAATAAAAAAAATTATGGGTATAAGGTAGAGAGGAGCGGGTTCGGTTCTCCGAGAACCGAATTCCCCACGAACTCCACGTGGTTTACACTGGTCCGAGGCAGGCTCGGTTGTTCCCGCCTGACTCGGAAAACCTGAACAAGGGAAAATGTCATCATCCCGCTGTCGGATTCTCGCGAGATTCGGATTTCATATAAAGAGCTGCGCGTTGCCGCCATTTTTACTCGTGCATTGAAGAGAGAGCGGAGAGGACGTGGCTATGTTCTCTCAGTGGAAATCTCAATATCAGTGCTCATTATCAGTGGTTACTTATTGCTGCTCAGTAATACTAGTAGTGTGTCTCTCCTGCTCAGTGTCAGTTCTCAGTAGTATCCTCATCAGTGCTCAGTATCACTGCTCATTGTCTTGTGCTGCATTGTGGTGCTCAGCATACTACAGTACATTACTAATAGTCCAGTGCTGCATCTTGCTGCTCAGTGTCAGTTCTAGTATCCTCATCAGTGCTCACTATCACTGCTCATTACATTGTGGTGTTCTGTATACTACAGTAACATAGTAATATAGTAACATATAGTAATATAGTTTTTGAGGTTGAAAAGAGGCAAATTGCCCATCGTGTTCAACCTGTTTTAAGTTGTGATGATTCTACATACTTGCTGAATAATGTTTTATGACTGGGAGTTTTTTTAAGGTCAGTGCGCTTAGTCTCGCGTCCAAATATTCCTTTAAAGCAAAGGGTCGTCAAACAGGTTCTACTGTTTGGATTCAGTCAGTTGTGGATGCTCCGTCAGAAAACACCTCTCCAAACTTCTTTGGTGGCTGCTCAGTTCTTCAGAATATGACTTGGGTATGTTCAGTCATGAAATTCTGTGAAGGCAGGGGAGAAGAACAAGCGCCATATGGTGTAGTATTTTGAATAAATTGGAGTGATAGATAGGTATATACGAAGTAAGTACCGGATAGATTCTTGAGATTAGGCCTGTCTGTCTCACTAAATTCTTTGTGGCTGTTCCCCACCTAGGAGACAAAAGATCATCGCCATATGGTGTAGTAACCTCAGATATATCTTGGGGTACCCTCCCCTCTATTTCATGCGTACCAAAAGGAAAATTCAATATAGCATATAGGATATATTTATATCCAGGTAGATCAAGTCGGTCCAATATGATGTAATGGCTGAATCAGTCGACTGTTGCTGCCTTATATAGTATTATCAATAAAAAATTTTAATCCACAAAATAATAATACAAATTCAGATAAAAAATAAATAAAACAAATCAGAAAATCTTAGCTGATTGGTGTAGGCAGTAGTTAGGTCAGTCTCAACGCGTTTCGCCTCCAGGGCTTCCTCAGGAGAATACATCATATCAAAAGATACACATATTTATAGTGCTTTCAGTTTCGTTTTGGCCAGCACTTCCGGTTCTAACCTAAACCGGAAGTGACGCGGCAGTGGCCGGGACGAGCCGCGTCACTTCCGGTTTCACGGAGCAAACGGACTCTATGTCCGTCTTGCGCTACTTATACAGACTGATCTAAAATTTATATTAACACTGCACCACCAATGCAATCTAATGTTAAATATCAAGCCACATATGCATTTAGTATGTAAGTCGGACCGAGCACTTCCGGTTCCGGAAATGACGCGAACCGGAAGTGCTGGCCAAAATGAAACTGAAAGCACTATAAATATGTGTATCTTTTGATATGATGTATTCTCCTGAGGAAGCCCTGGAGGCGAAACGCGTTGAGACTGACCTAACTACTGCCTACACCAATCAGCTAAGATTTTCTGATTTGTTTTATTTATTTTTTATCTGAATTTGTATTATTATTTTGTGGATTAAAATTTTTTATTGATAATACTATATAAGGCAGCAACAGTCGACTGATTCAGCCATTACATCATATTGGACCGACTTGATCTACCTGGATATAAATATATCCTATATGCTATATTGAATTTTCCTTTTGGTACGCATGAAATAGAGGGGAGGGTACCCCAAGATATATCTGAGGTTACTACACCATATGGCGATGATCTTTTGTCTCCTAGGTGGGGAACAGCCACAAAGAATTTAGTGAGACAGACAGGCCTAATCTCAAGAATCTATCCGGTACTTACTTCGTATATACCTATCTATCACTCCAATTTATTCAAAATACTACACCATATGGCGCTTGTTCTTCTCCCCTGCCTTCACAATGTTTTATGACTAGTTAACTACTACAACTCATGTTCCCCCTGGATTAACCATGTTGATATTTTAAGTATTATAACCTTGGATAGCTTTTTCATTCAGAAATGTATCCATTCCTTTTTTAAATCCAATTACAGAGTCCACCATTACCACCTTCCCTGGCAGGGAATTCCACATCCTGATTGCCCTAACAGTGAAGATCATAGTATCTCACCTGGCAGGTAAGTAGGAGTTGGGCTAGAGCTGTGGAGGATTGCTGCTTGGGCACCCCCTGTCAAGTGAAGGAGATCCAACTGAGGCAGCACAAGGGAACTCTCGAAAGAAGAACAAGGCTAGAGGAAGATCTGAGACAAAGAAATCTGACTTTTACCAGAGCTGACCAGAGGAAAGCACAAACACAGTCCCCCACTACCACAAATAATGCAGTCGAGTTTCCCACATTTGGGGAAATCACAGGGGTCAGCATACCCAGAATGCAATGAATGAACCTCACCCTGGGAGAACAATCTTCATGACCATGGTATCTCCTATGCAAAATAAGTATGATTTGGGATAGGGCTGGGGAGGGCCGCTGCTCAGGCACATCTCTGTCAAGTAAAGGAGATTCAACTGAGGCAGCACAAGGGAACTCTCATCTGGGGACAACAACTGCAGGGAGAACACATATTTTCAGATGAACATGGGAGGGCAGAAGGCTGCCTAATACTGAAGCACCCCCAAACAACAAACCAAATGCAACAACTAGTGCAAGCATTCCTGGGGGAAGGCCTGCAGCAGATGGATTTGAATATGGTGATGTCATCCAAGCAGTGGGTCAAAGTTGGCTTCAACCCTCGTCTGCATATGAAAAGAATAAAGGGGTGTGCAGGGCATGGCGGCCTTTTGCAGCGCTTGGATGACCCCTAGTTCGCATTAAACACCTCCACCCTCCTTCGGTGTGGGGCTCATGTTGGCTATGCCCCAGCCCCTGAAGCATTCAAGCTGATTTCTTGCAGCAGCTGGGCACTGTAACAGCTCCAGAGCTGCTCTGTAAAGCAAGTAAAAGGGTGTGGGCCCTGCAGCACTACCTGTAGTTTGCATTGTGCGTTGGAAGGCACAAAGTAAGCAGACGGGAGAAGTCAGGATAGTGCACTAGGGTATAGAAGGGAGGGGCTCAAGAAAAAAGAAGTGGAAACAGACAGCAAACTAGGCTGGAGAGAGACCTGAGACAAAGAGATCTGAATTATATGAGAGCCGACCAGGGGAAACACAAATTATGCAGTCAAGTTTCCCACATTTGGGGAAATCGCAGGGGCAGCACACCCAGAGTGCAATGGGTGAGCCTTGCCCTGGGAGAAGCATCTTCATGATCATAGTATCTCACCTGGCAGGTAAGTAGGAGTTGGGCTAGAGCTGGGGAGGGTCGCTGCTCGGGCACCCCCCTGTCAAGTGAAGGAGATCCAACTGAGGCAGCACAAGGGAACTCTCGAAAGAAGAACAAGGCTAGAGGAAGATCTGAGACAAAGAAATCTGACTTTTACCAGAGCTGACCAGAGGAAAGCACAAACACAGTCCCCCACTACCACAAATAATGCAGTTGAGTTTCCCACATTTGGGGAAATCACAGGGGTCAGCATACCCAGAATGCAATGAATGAACCTAACCCTGGGAGAACAATCTTCATGACCATGGTATATCCTATGCAAAATAAGTATGATTTGGGATAGGGCTGGGGAGGGCCGCTGCTCAGGCACATCTCTGTCAAGTAAAGGAGATTCAACTGAGGCAGCACAAGGGAACTCTCATCTGGGGACAACAACTGCAGGGAGAACACATATTTTCAGATGAACATGGGAGGGCAGAAGGCTGCCTAAAACTGAAGCACCCCCAAACAACAAACCAAATGCAACTACTAGTGCAAGCATTCCTGGGGGAAGGCCTGCAGCAGATGGATTTGCATATGGTGATGTCATCCAAGCAGTGGGTCAAAGTTGGCTTCAACCCTCGTCTGCATATGAAAAGAAAAAAGGGGTGTGCAGGGCATGGCGCCCTTTTGCGGCGCTTGGATGACCCCTAGTTCGCATTAAACACCTCTACCCTCCTTCGGTGTGGGGCTCATGTTGGCTATGCCCCAGCCCCTGAAGCATTTAAGCTGATTTCTTGCAGCAGCTGGGCACTATAACAGCTCCAGAGCTGCTCTGTAAAGCAAGTAAAAGGGTGTGGGCCCTGCAGCACTACCTGTAGTTTGCATTGTGCGTTGGAAGGCACAAAGTAAGCAGACGGGAGAAGTCAGGATAGTGCACAAGGGTATAGAAGGGAGGGGCTCAAGAAAAAAGAAGTGGAAACAGACAGCAAACTAGGCTGGAGAGAGACCTGAGACAAAGAGATCTGAATTATATGAGAGCCGACCAGGGGAAACACAAATTATGCAGTCAAGTTTCCCACATTTGGGGAAATCGCAGGGGCAGCACACCCAGAGTGCAATGGGTGAGCCTTGCCCTGGGAGAAGCATCTTCATGATCATAGTATCTCACCTGGCAGGTAAGTAGGAGTTGGGCTAGAGCTGGGGAGGGTCGCTGCTCGGGCACCCCCCTGTCAAGTGAAGGAGATCCAACTGAGGCAGCACAAGGGAACTCTCGAAAGAAGAACAAGGCTAGAGGAAGATCTGAGACAAAGAAATCTGACTTTTACCAGAGCTGACCAGAGGAAAGCACAAACACAGTCCCCCACTACCACAAATAATGCAGTTGAGTTTCCCACATTTGGGGAAATCACAGGGGTCAGCATACCCAGAATGCAATGAATGAACCTAACCCTGGGAGAACAATCTTCATGACCATGGTATCTCCTATGCAAAATAAGTATGATTTGGGATAGGGCTGGGGAGGGCCGCTGCTCAGGCACATCTCTGTCAAGTAAAGGAGATTCAACTGAGGCAGCACAAGGGAACTCTCATCTGGGGACAACAACTGCAGGGAGAACACATATTTTCAGATGAACATGGGAGGGCAGAAGGCTGCCTAATACTGAAGCACCCCCAAATAACAAACCAAATGCAACAACTAGTGCAAGCATTCCTGGGGGAAGGCCTGCAGCAGATGGATTTGAATATGGTGATGTCATCCAAGCAGTGGGTCAAAGTTGGCTTCAACCCTCGTCTGCATATGAAAAGAATAAAGGGGTGTGCAGGGCATGGCGGCCTTTTGCGGCGCTTGGATGACCCCTAGTTCGCATTAAACACCTCCACCCTCCTTCGGTGTGGGGCTCATGTTGGCTATGCCCCAGCCCCTGAAGCATTCAAGCTGATTTCTTGCAGCAGCTGGGCACTGTAACAGCTCCAGAGCTGCTCTGTAAAGCAAGTAAAAGGGTGTGGGCCCTGCAGCACTACCTGTAGTTTGCATTGTGCGTTGGAAGGCACAAAGTAAGGAGACGGGAGAAGTCAGGATAGTGCACAAGGGTATAGAAGGGAGGGGCTCAAGAAAAAAGAAGTGGAAACAGACAGCAAACTAGGCTGGAGAGAGACCTGAGACAAAGAGATCTGAATTATATGAGAGCCGACCAGGGGAAACACAAATTATGCAGTCAAGTTTCCCACATTTGGGGAAATCGCAGGGGCAGCACACCCAGAGTGCAATGGGTGAGCCTTGCCCTGGGAGAAGCATCTTCATGATCATAGTATCTCACCTGGCAGGTAAGTAGGAGTTGGGCTAGAGCTGGGGAGGGTCGCTGCTCGGGCACCCCCCTGTCAAGTGAAGGAGATCCAACTGAGGCAGCACAAGGGAACTCTCGAAAGAAGAACAAGGCTAGAGGAAGATCTGAGACAAAGAAATCTGACTTTTACCAGAGCTGACCAGAGGAAAGCACAAACACAGTCCCCCACTACCACAAATAATGCAGTTGAGTTTCCCACATTTGGGGAAATCACAGGGGTCAGCATACCCAGAATGCAATGAATGAACCTAACCCTGGGAGAACAATCTTCATGACCATGGTATCTCCTATGCAAAATAAGTATGATTTGGGATAGGGCTGGGGAGGGCCGCTGCTCAGGCACATCTCTGTCAAGTAAAGGAGATTCAACTGAGGCAGCACAAGGGAACTCTCATCTGGGGACAACAACTGCAGGGAGAACACATATTTTCAGATGAACATGGGAGGGCAGAAGGCTGCCTAATACTGAAGCACCCCCAAACAACAAACCAAATGCAACAACTAGTTCAAGCATTCCTGGGGGAAGGCCTGCCGCAGATGGATTTGCATATGGTGATGTCATCCATGCAGTGGGTCAAAGTTGGTTCAAACACCTTTGCAAAGTTCTATAAGTTTGATACCCTGGCTGAGGAGGACCTCCTGTTTGCTCAATCAGTGCTGCAGAGTCATCCGCACTCTCCTGCCCGTTTGGGAGCTTTGGTATAATCCCCATGGTCCTTACGGAGTCCCCAGCATCCTCTAGGACGTAAGAGAAAATAAGATTTTAAACCTACCGGTAAATCTTTTTCTCGTAGTCCGTAGAGGATGCTGGGTGCCCGTCCCAAGTGCGGTCTACTTCTGCAAGACTTGTATATAGTTATTGCTTACATAAGGGTTATATGTTAGTTTTCATCGGTCTTGGACTGATGCTATGTTGTTTTCATACTGTTAACTGGGTAGTATATCACAAGTTATACGGTGTGATTGGTGTGGCTGGTATGAATCTTGACCTTGGATTAACAAAAATCCTTTCCTCGTACTGTCCGTCTCCTCTGGGCACAGTTTCTCTAACTGAGGTATGGAGGAGGGGCATAGAGGGAGGAGCCAGTGCACACCCAGATCAAAAGTCTTTCTTAAAGTGCCCATGTCTGCTGCGGAGCCCGTCTATCCCCCATGGTCCTTACGGAGTCCCCATCATCCTCTACGGACTACGAGAAAAAAAAATTACCGGTAGGTTTAAAATGTTATTTTTTTCTCTGCAACCCACTGCTAAATTGTGCTTCCTAGCTGTTTTTTATAAAATCACTTAATTAAATCTAACTCTGATTACGTCAGAGAAGGCCAGGTACCCTACACCATAAGAGGGGGTATGAAATTTTGACTTGTCTTCTTAAAGATCACCAAAATCTGTTGACAAGGTCAATTACATCCCTGGGTGGGATTGAACCACCAACCTTTTGGTTAATAGCCCATGTAAGTGCAAGAAATCCTGAAGCACTCACTCATCATGGGAAAGTACCAATGTGTTTCTTACAAAAATTCTCCAGATTATTGACTTTTTAAAGTTTTTCTAGGAAACGTTCTAGATGAATGCTTATTAGCCTTTGTCAGTATTGACTTTTGCAAGGTGTCTCTGTGGCGCAATCGGTTAGCATGTTTGGCTATTAACCAAAAGGTTGGTGGTTCAATCCCACCCAGGGATGTAATTGACCTTGTAATCAGATTTTGGTGATCTTTAAGTAGACAAGTCAAAATTTCAAAAAACCCCCTTATGGTGTAGGGTACCTGGCCTTCTCTGATGTAATCAGAGTTAGATTTGATTAAGTGATTTTATAAAAAAAACAGCTAGGAAGCACAATTTAGCAGTGGGTTGCAGAGAAAAAAAATTATGCTGGCAGAAAAGTACAATTGAGTGATTAAACAGCTCTTCATTTTCTGATTTTATGTTTATGCTAACAAATTTGCTCTCTGAAAAGTGTCCACAAAGCCAAGTCTCTGATTAACACCTTTGTAGGAATGGTTTTTCACCTATTACTGAATTAAACTTGCTTCATTGGAAAGGCATCAAAGATGCATCCTCATTTCAATGTCTACTGAAATAATACAGGTTGACACCAGGAAACGTCACTGCATCATTGCTGCTTCCTCATGGGGAAGTCTGTTTAATGTGAAAACAAGGTGATATCTAATCAGCACACAGGTAAGGAATTAAGAAAATCTTTCTTTATGGGTGAAGATGTTTCTCACAAATTGTTGTCCCAATGCATCATTGAAATTCAAGATGGAAGATGATTTTCATATATCACTTGTACATTTTGCATTGCTCTTCTGGTGACAATGTAGTTTGTTTTTGTCAATTACCATTTCAGTAATAGGGTAAAGAAAATTAAGTGGATTTTTTAAAGAAAACAATGCTGTCAATATACTATTAAAACAAATTAAAATGATAAAAGTTATTGTACTTTAAGTAAAAATAAAAGAGCCAAAATATCAATCCCAGTTTTTGATTACTTTAATTATAAAAAAAAAAATGCACATAGCAGAGGATAGTTTCGATCAATCGACCTCTGGGGTATGGGCCCAGCATGCTTCCATTGCACTACTCTGCTGCTCATGGAAGTGTAAGAGATCCTGAAGACTAAATTGATTAAAGGCCTAAAAGTACTTGACTATAAGGAAAGACTTACTAGGCTGAATATTTATACACTAGAAAAGAGGTGCCTAAGAGGAGATATTATTAATATCTTCAAATATGTAAAGATACATAACAAAGAGTTATCAGAGGAATTATTTATTAAAAGAACACGTGGTCACTCGCTGCGACTGGAGGAAAGTTCAGAACGCAATGGAGGAAAGGATTCTTCACTGTTAGGGCAATCAGGATGTGGAATTCCCTGCCAGGGAAGGTGGTAATGGCGGACTCTGTAATTGGATTTAAAAAAGGAATGGATACATTTCTGAATGAAAAAGCTATCCAAGGTTATAATACTTAAAATATCAACATGGTTAATCCGGGGGTAACATGAGTTATAGTAGCTAACTAGTCATAAAACATTATTCAGCAAGTATGTAGAATCATCACAACTTAAAACAGGTTGAACACGATGGGCAATTTGCCTCTATTCAACCTCAAAAACTATGTTACTATATTACTATGTTATTGTAGTATACAGAACACCACAATGCAATGAGCAGTGATAGTGAGCACTGATGAGGATACTAGAACTGACACTGAGCAGCAAGATGCAGCACTGGACTATTAGTAATGTACTGTAGTATGCTGAGCACCACAATGCAGCACAAGACAATGAGCAGTGATACTGAGCACTGATGAGGATACTACTGAGAACTGACACTGAGCAGGAGAGACACACTACTAGTATTACTGAGCAGCAATAAGTAACCACTGATACTGAGCACTGATATTGAGATTTCCACTGAGAGAACATAGCCACGTCCTCTCCGCTCTCTCTTCAATGCACGAGTAAAAATGGCAGCAACGCGCAGCTCTTTATATGGAATCCGAATCTCGCGAGAATCCGACAGCGGGATGATGACATTTTCCCTTGTTCAGGTTTTCCGAGTCAGGCGGGAACAACCGAGCCTGCCTTGGACCAGTGTAAACCACGTGGAGTTTGTGGGGAATTCGGTTCTCGGAGAACCGAACCTGCTCCTCTCTACCTTATACCCATCAATTTTTTTATTTTCAATCTAAGCCCCTGCAGTTTTCTGTAAGCATCTGCTTCGCTATGATGATCAACAAGTCACAAGGGCAAACACTCAGGGTTTGAGGCGTAGATCTTAGGACCAGCTGCTACAAGCATGGCAGAGGTGTCACTATCACTGGTGACACCCAGAGAGGTGGCGAGGGAGATTGTAATGCAGTGCGCGCAGATAAGCAGCGCAATGGTAAAAAGGAGGCATGGTTTCATAGGTAGGGGCGTGGCCTGGTGGCCTGAATCTACATTTTGTTGCTCCGGGTGTCCCGGGGGTTGGGGGCTGCACCCGGGGACTAGTGTGTGAGCGGTGCTGGCTCCTGCACAGTGACAGGGCATGGCCACCCAGCATGACGCCTCCCTTCTTGACCATGCTGTAATTGCAGTCGCACTGCAGTTCAGCGTGATCATAAAAAATGGTGTAGGCTCCTGCTGGGGCAGACTGTATGTGCGCGCAGGAAGCCGCCACCATTTTTGTGATCACAGCGGCTGAATGTGATGTCATACAGCCGCTGTGACCATGCCTCCTGTGTCTCCTCTGTTGCAGACCCCATTTTGAAGCCTTGCCCCCGCACCGCTCCATCTCTGACTTGGAAATGGAGTGTTGCTGACCCACCTCTCCCCCCCTTCCCCGCCCCGATTGACAGGCAGAGGCGATCACATTCTCTGCGGGGTGCCGCAGAAAATGCAGGCACATGCGTATGCTCTTAGCAATTTTTGCAGTTGGATCGCTTATTGTGATTGCAATCCAACCTGAATCAGGCCCTATTACCTATCACAATGCGCTGCGGGCAGTACAAAATTGGGTTAATATAGGAGAAAAACCCCCAGACCTGTGCTCCTTAACTGTACCTGGTGGCTAGTGGAGCGGCTGCCCAGTAATCAGTATCCACCGCAGTGCGCACACGGCCCACCCCCTACGGCCTCGCTCCCCTTCATCAGCGGCCTCGTGATCCGGAAGGGTGGTGTGTGTGTGACTGACCTTAGGATGAAACCGGAGCCTCCGCTGCAGTGACCCAGCAACCAGGGCACGGGAGTATACAGCGCCGCTGGGAGTGATGAAGCTGCAGTAAAGATGTCTATTAGACCTAGCCTGCTGCAGCCCTTGTAGATTCTCATAAAACAAGTTCTTCTTTTCTTGTCAAAATTAATAGCTAAGAATAGGCTGCCTGAGGCAGGCCCCTGTTAAGCGGCCTGCTACTGAAGGCACCAACTACAAACTGAGCTCCCTGTTCATGGAAGCGGGGTTATAGAGGAGAATGCACTGAGCTTCTTGGGAACAGTCAAAAGCTTTGAGCCGGTTGGTGCCTCAGATCAAGATCCTACTCTACACCCCAATGTGAATCCTTGTGGAGTCCAGTGTACCCCACAGAAGAAATTAATATGTCACACCCATTGGCAGCAACCTTAGAATAGCTGCTGACGGGCACAATTGAGAAAGGAAGGGGGGGGGGGGACATTTGAATCCAGCACATAGATGCAATTCAAATATGTAATTTGTACCTTCCTATTTTAAAATATAATGGATGAACCTCACCCTGTGAGAACAATCTTCATGATCAAGAGATCTCATATGCAAAATAAGGATGAGTTGGGATAGGGCTGGGGAGGGTGGCTGCTCGGGCAGCCCCTCCCCCGTCAAGTTAAGGAGATTCAACTGAGGAAGCACAAGGGAACTCTCGTCTGGGGACAACAACTGCAGGGAGACCACATCTTTTCAGATGAACATGGGAGGGCGGAAGGCTGCCTAATACTGAAGCACCATATGCAACAACTAGTACAAGCATTCCTGGGGGAAGGTCTGCAGCAGACGGATTTGCATACGGTGATGTTATCCAAGCAGTGGGCCAAAGTTGACTGGAACCCTCATCTGCATATGAAAAGAGAAAAAGGGCATGCAGGGCATGGCGGCCTTTTGCAGTGCTTGGATGACCCCTAGTTCACATTAAACACCCCCACCCTCCTTTGGTGTGGGGCTCATGTTGGCCATGCCCCATCCCCTGAAGCATTCAAGCTGATTTCTTGCAGCAGCTGGGCACTGTAACAGCTCCAGAGCTGTTCTGTAAGGCAAGTAAAAGGGTGTGGGCCCTGCAGCACCACCTGTAGTTTGCATTGTGCGTTGGAAGGCACAAAGTAAGCAGACGGGAGGAGAAGTCAGGATAGTGCGCAAGGGCATTCTTTTCTCTTAGTCCGTAGAGGATGCTGGGGTCACATTAAGAACCATGGGGTATAGACGGGATCCGCAAGAGACATGGGCACTTTAAGACTTTCAAAGGGTGTGAACTGGCTCCTCCCTCTATGCCCCTCCTCCAGACTCCAGTTATAGGAACTGTGCCCAGGGAGACGGACATTTCGAGGAAAGGATTTATTGTTAAACTAAGGTGAGCATCTTACCAGCTCACACCTTAAGCATGCCGCAGAAAGTGGCATTCAACAGAACACAAGCCAACGGCATGAACAATTGCAGCAAAAAGCTGACCAGAACCATAACACAACATGTGTATAACCACAAGTAATAACTGCAGACACAGTATGGACTGGGACGGGTGCCCAGCATCCTCTACAGACTAAGAGAAAAGGATTTACCGGTAGGTATTAAAATCCTATTTTCTCATACGACCTAGAGGATGCTGGGGTCACATTAAGAACCATGGGGTTATACCAAAGCTCTTGAACGGGTGGGAGAGTGCGTACGACTCTGCAGCACCGAATGACCCAACTTAAGGTTATCATCAGCCAAGGTATCAAACTTGTAAAACTTAGCAAAAGTGTTTACTAAATAGCTGCTCGGCAAAGTTGCAATGCCGAGACTCCCCGACCAGCTGCCAAGGATGAACCCACCTTTCTAGTAGAATGGGTCTTCACCTACTTCAGTAACGGCAATCCTGCCGTGGAACGAGCATGCTGAATCTTACCACAGATCCAGCGCATAATGGTCTACATGGAAGCAGGACACCCAATCCTGATGGGAGCATACAGGACAAACAGAGCCTCTGTTTTCCTAATCTGAACCGTTCTGGTGACATAAATTTTCAAAGTTCTGACCACAGCCAGAGACTTTGACTCAACGAAGGTGTCAGTGGCCAAAGGCACCATGTGGAAAGATGAACCACCTTCGGCAGAAATTGTTGACGTGTCCTCAATTCTGCTCTATCTTCATGAAAGATCAAATAAAGGCTCTTGTGATACTGCATGGTTTGTACTGTTTTCCATGTGCTCCCAGATCTTTCAAGCAAGTAGCATGGTCAAGAAAGTTCTGTTTGAAAAGAAACAAACATTTACTGTCATTGTTATGCAAATAAACTTACATTAAAGCTAACAAGAAAGCACACTCGTTCTGTCTTTAAACTGATAAAAGAAACCCCAATAATATGGGGCATGCAAAAATTGAGATAAAACTCAGTTTTGCTCCTCTCCACGGAAATCTTTAATAAAAGGCGAAATATTTGTTAGTTCTGAAGAGAAACCAGAGCATGACCAAGATTCCACCTGTCGCCTGAGTGCCATGCCAGCAGTTCTCATTCAGATCAAAGTGAGCACCCAATTTGAATGAAAGAAAGCAGATTTCTCACCAGGCTTCCCCTTGCTATAAACATGGTTTGTACTCTTTTCCATGTGCTCCCAGATCTTTCAAGCAATTAGTATGGTCAAGAAAGTTCTGCTTGAAAAGAAACAGACATTTATAGTCATTGTTATGCAAATAAACTTACATTAAAGCTAACAAGAAAGCACACTCGTTCTGTCTTTAAACTGATAAAAGAAACCCCAATAATATGGGGCATGCAAAAATTGAGATAAAACTCAGTTTTGCTCCTCTCCACAGAAATCTTTAATAAAAGGCGAAAGATTTGTTCGTTCTGAAGAGAAACCAGAGCATGACCAAGATTCCACCTGTCGCCTAAATGCTGTGCCAGCAGTCCTCATTCAGATCAAAGTGAGCGCCCAACTTGAAAGAAAGCAGATTTCTCACCTGGCTTCTCCTTGCTATAAGCATGGTTTGTACTGTATTCCATGTGCTCCCAGATCTTTCAAGCAAGTAGCATGGTCAAGAAAGTTCTGTTTGAAAAGAAACAAACATTTACTGTCATTTCTATGCAAATGAGCTTACATTAAAGCTAACAAGAAAGCACACTCGTTCTGTCTTTAAACTGATAAAAGAAACCCCAATAATATGGGGCATGCAAAGATTGAGATAAAACTCGGTTTTGCTCCTCTCCACAGAAATCTTTAGTAAAAGGCGAAAGATTTGTTCGTTCTGAAGAGAAACCAGAGCATGACCAAGATTTTCATCTGAAAATATGTGTTCTCCCTGCAGTTGTTGTCCCCAGATGAGAGTTCCCTTGTGCTGCCTCAGTTGAATCTCCTTTACTTGACAGAGATGTGCCTGAGCAGCGGCCCTCCCCAGCCCTATCCCAAATCATACTTATTTTGCATAGGAGATACCATGGTCATGAAGATTGTTCTCCCAGGGTGAGGTTCATTCATTGCATTCTGGGTATGCTGACCCCTGTGATTTTCCCAAATGTGGGAAACTCGCTTTTATACCCTTGTGCACTATCCTGACTTCTCCTCCTGTCTGCTTACTTTGTGCCTTCCAATGCACAATGCAAACTACAGGTAGTGCTGCAGGGCCCACACCCTTTTACTTGCCTTACAGAGCAGCTCTGGAGCTGTTACAGTGCCAAGCTGCTGCAAGAAATCAGCTTGAATGCTTCAGGGGATGGGGCATGGCCAACATGAGCCCCACACCGAAGGAGGGTGGGGGTGTTTAATGCGAACTAAGGGTCATCCAAGCGCCGCAAAAGGCCGCCATGCCCTGCACACCCCTTTTCTCTTTTCATATGCAGATGAGGGTTCCAGCCAACTTTGGCCCACTGCTTGGATGACATCACCGTATGCAAATCCGTCTTCTGCAGAACTTCCCCCAGGAATGCTTGTACTAGTTGTTGCATTTGGTTTGTTGTTTGGGGGTGCTTCAGTATTAGGCAGCCTTCTGCCCTCCCATGTTCATCTGAAAAAATGTGTTCTCCCTGCAGTTGTTGTCCCCAGATGAGAGTTCCCTTGTGCTGCCTCAGTTGAATCTCCTTTACTTGACAGAGATGTGCATGAGCAGCGGCCCTCCCCAGCCCTATCCCAAATCATACTTATTTTGCATAGGAGATACCATGGTCATGAAGATTGTTCTCCCAGGGTGAGGTTCATTCATTGCATTTTGGGTATGCTGACCCCTGTGATTTACCCAAATGTGGGAAACTCAACTGCATTATTTGTGGTAGTGGGGGACTGTGTTTGTGCTTTCCTCTGGTCAGCTCTGGTAAAACTCAGATTTCTTTGTCTCAGATTTTCCTCTAGCCTTGTTCTTCTTTCGAGAGTTCCCTTGTGCTGCCTCAGTTGGATCTCCTTCACTTTACAGGGAAGTACCCGAGCAGCGACCCTCCCCAGCTCTCGCCCAACTCCTACTTACCTGCCAGGTGAGATACTATGATCATGAAGGTGCTTCTCCCAGGGCAAGGCTCACCCATTGCACTCTGGGTGTGCTGCTCCTGCGATTTCCCCAAATGTGGGAAACTTGACTGCATAATTTGTGTTTCCCCTGGTCGGCTCTCGTATAATTCAGATCTCTTTGTCTCAGGTCTCTCTCCAGCCTAGTTTGCTGTCTGTTTCCACTTCTCTTTTCTTGAGCCGCTCCCTTCTATGCCCTTGCGCACTATCCTGACTTCTCCTCCTTTCTGCTTACTTTGTGCCTTCCAACGCACAATGCGAACTATAGGTAGTGCTGCAGGGCCCACACCCTTTTACTTGCCTTACAGAGCAGCTCTGGAGCTGTTACAGTGCCCAGCTGCTGCAAGAAATCAGCTTGAATGCTTCAGGGGCTGGGGCATAGCCAACATGAGCCCCACACCGAAGGAGGGTGGAGGTGTTTAATGCAAACTAGGGGTCATCCAAGTGCCGCAAAAGGCCGCCATGCCCTGCATAACCCTTTTCTCTTTTTATATGCAGATGAGGGTTCCAGCCAACTTTGGCCCACTGCTTGGATGACATCACCGTATGCAAATCCGTCTTCTGCAGACCTTCACCCTGGAATGCTTTTACTAGTTGTTGCATTTGGTTTGTTGTTTGGGGATGCTTCAGTATTAGGCAGCCTTCTGCCCTCCCATGTTCATCTGAAAATATGTGTTCTCCCTGCAGTTGTTGTACCCAGATGAGAGTTCCCTTGTGCTGCCTCAGTTGAATCTCCTTTACTTGACAGAGATGTGCCTGAGCAGCGGCCCTCCCCAGCCCTATCCCAAATCATACTTATTTTGCATAGGAGTTACCATGGTCATGAAGATTGTTCTCCCAGGGTAAGGTTCATTCATTGCATTCTGGGTATGCTGACCCCTGTGATTTCCCCAAATGTGGGAAACTCGACTGCATTATTTGTGGTAGTGGGGGACTGTGTTTGTGCTTTCCTCTGGTCAGCTCTGGTAAAAGTCAGATTTCTTTGTCTCAGATCTTCCTCTAGCCTTGTTCTTCTTTCGAGAGTTTCTTTGTGCTGCCTCAGTTGGATCTCCTTCACTTGACAGGGGGGTGCCCGAGAAGCGACCCTCCCCAGCTCTAGCCCAACTCCTACTTACCTGCCAGGTGAGATACTATGATCAGGAAGTTGCTTCTCCCAGGGCAAGGCTCACCCATTGCACTCTGGGTGTGCTGCTCCTACGATTTCCCCAAATGTGGGACACTTGACTGCATAATTTGTGTTTCCTCTGGTCGGCTCTCGTATAATTCAGATCTCTTTGTCTCAGGTCTTTCTCCAGCCTAGTTTGCTGTCTGTTTCCACTTCTTTTATCTTGAGCCCCTCCCTTCTATACCCTTGTGCACTATCCTGACTTCTCCTCCCGTCTGCTTACTTTGTGCCTTCCAATGCACAATGCAAACTACAGGTAGTGCTGCAGGGCCCACACAATCTTTTACTTGCCTTACAGAGCAGCTCTGGAGCTGTTACAGTGCCCAGCTGCTGCAAGAAATCAGCTTGAATGCTTCAGGGGATGGGGCATGGCCAACATGAGCCCCACACCAAAGGTGGGTGGGGGTGTTTAATGCGAACTAGGGGTCATCCAAGCACCGCAAAAGGCCGCCATGCCCTGCACGCCCCTTTTCTCTTTTCATATGCAGATGAGGGTTGAAGCCAACTTTGACCCACTGCTTGGATGACATCACCATATGCAAATCCATCTGCGGCAGGCCTTCCCCCAGGAATGCTTGCACTAGTTGTTGCATTTGGTTTGTTGTTTGGGGGTGCTTCAGTTTTAGGCAGCCTTCTGCCCTCCCATGTTCATCTGAAAATATGTGTTCTCCCTGCAGTTGTTGTCCCCAGATGAGAGTTCCCTTGTGCTGCCTCAGTTGAATCTCCTTTACTTGACAGAGATGTGCCTGAGCAGCGGCCCTCCCAGCCCTATCCCAAATCATACTTATTTTGCATAGGAGACACCATGGTCATGAAGATTGTTCACCCAGGGTGAGGTTCATTCATTGCATTCTGGGTATGCTGACCCCTGTGATTTCCCCAAATGTGGGAAACTCGCCTGCATTTTTTGTGGTAGTGGGGGACTGTGTTTGTGTTTTCCTCTGGTCAGCTCTGGTAAAAGTCAGATTTCTTTGTCTCATATATTCCTCTAGCCTTGTTCTTCTTTCGAGAGTTCCCTTGTGCTGCCTCAGTTGGATCTCCTTCACTTGACAGGGGGGTGCCCGAGCAGTGACCCTCCCCAGCTCTAGCCCAACTCCTACTTACCTGCCAGGTGAGATACTATGATCATGAAGGTGCTTCTCCCAGGGCTAGGCTCACCCATTGCACTCTGGGTGTGCTGCTCCTGCGATTTCCCCAAATGTGGGAAACTTGATTGCATAATTTGTGTTTCCCCTGGTCGGCTCTCGTATAATTCAGATCTCTTTGTCTCAGGTCTCTCTCCAGCCTAGTTTGCTGTCTGTTTCCACTTCTCTTTTCTGGAGCCACTGCCTTCTATGCCCTTGCGCACTATCCTGACTTCTCCCGTCTGCTTACTTTGTGCCTTCCAACACACAATGCGAACTACAGGTAGTGCTGCAGGGCCCACACCCTTTTAGTTGCCTTACAGAGCAGCTCTGGAGCTGTTACAGTGCCCAGCTGCTGCAAGAAATCAGCTTGAATGCTTCAGGGGCTGGGGCATAGCCAACATGAGCCCAACACCAAAGGAGGGTGGGGGTGTTTAATGCGAACTAGGGGTCATCCAAGCACCGCAAAAGGCCGCCATGCCCTGCATGCCCCTTTTCTCTTTTCATATGCAAATGAGGGTTCCAGCCAACTTTGGCCCACTGCTTGGATGACATCACCGTATGCAAATCCGTCTGCTGCAGACCTTCCCCCAGGAATGCTTGTACTAGTTGTTGCATATGGTTTGATATTTGATGGTGCTTCAGTATTAGGCAGCCTTCTGCCCTCCCATGTTCATCTGAAAAGATGTGGTCTCCCTGCAGTTGTTGTCCCCAGACGAGAGTTCCCTTGTGCTTCCTCAGTTGAATCTCCTTAACTTGACGGGGGAGGGGCCGAGCAGCCACCCTCCCCAGCCCTATCCCAACTCATACTTATTTTGCATATGAGATCTCTTGATCATGAAGATTGTTCTCACAGGGTGAAGTTCATCCATTATATTTTAAAATAGGAAGGTACAAATTACATATTTGAATTGCATCTATGTGCTGGATTCAAATGTCCCCCCCCCCCTTCCTTTCTCAATTGTGCCCATCAGCAGCTATTCTAAGGTTGCTGCCAATGGGTGTGACACATTAATTTCTTCTGTGGGGTACACAGGACTCCACAAGGATTCACATTGGGGTGTAGAGTAGGATCTTGATCTGAGGCACCAACCGGCTCAAAGCTTTTGACTGTTCCCAAGATGCTCAGTGCATCCTCCTCTATAACTCCGCTTCCATGAACAGGGAGCTCAGTTTGTAGTTGGTGCCTTCAGTAGCAGGCCACTTAACAGGGGCCTGCCTCAGGCAGCCTATTCTTAGCTATTCATTTTGACAAGAAAAGAAGAACTTGTTTTATGAGAATCTACAAGGGCTGCAGCAGGCTAGGTCTAATAGACATCTTTACTGCAGCTTCATCACTCCCAGCGGCGCTGTATACTCCCGTGCCCTGGTTGCTGGGTCACTGCAGCGGAGGCTCCGGTTTCTTCCTAAGGTCAGTCACACACACACCGCCCTTCCGGATCACGAGGCCGCTGATGAAGGGGAGCGTGGCCGTAGGGGGTGGACCGTGTGCGCACTGGCGTGGACACTGATTACTGGGCAGCCGCTCCACTAGCCACCAGGTACAGTTAAGGAGCACAGGTCTGGGGGTTTTTCTCCTATATTAAACCAATTTTGTACTGCCCGCAGCGCATTGTGATAGGTAATAGGGCCTGATTCAGGTTGGATTGCAATCACAATAAGTGATCCAACTGCAAAAATTGCTAAGAGCATACGCATGTGCCTGCATTTTCTGCGGCACCCCGCAGAGAATGCGATCGCCTCTGCCTGTCAATCGGGGCAGGGGGGGAGAGGGGGGTCAGCAACACTCCATTTCCAAGTCAGGGATGGAGCGGTGCGGGGGCAAGGCTTCAAAATGGGGTCTGCAATGGAGGAGACACAGGGGGCGTGGTCACAGCGGCTGTATGACATCACATTCAGCCGCTGTGATCACAAAAATGGTGGCGGCTTCCTGCGCGCACATACAGTCTGCACCAGCAGGAGGCTACACCATTTTTTATGATCACGCTGAACTGCAGTGCGACTGCAATTACAGCATGGTCAAGAAGGGAGGCGTCATGCTGGGTGGCCATAAGAGATGAGCGGGTTCGGTTCCTCGGAATCCGAACCCGCCCGAACTTCACCCTTTTTTGCACGGGTCCGAGCAGACTCGGATCCTCCCGCCTTGCTCGGTTAACCCGAGCGCGCCCGAACGTCATCATCCCGCTGTCGGATTCTCACGAGACTTGGATTCTATATAAGGAGCCGCGCGTCGCCGCCATTTTCACACGTGCATTGAGATTGATAGGGAGAGGACGTGGCTGGCGTCCTCTCCGTTTAGATTAGAAGATAGAGACGAGTGACATTTGATTTACTACTAATTTGGGGAGCAGTTGAACTTGTCAGGAGTACTCAGTAGTGCAGAGTTTTGCTGATAGTGACCACCAGTTTTATTATTTATAATCCGTTCTCTGCCTGAAAAAAAACGATACACATACCATATCTGTGCTCAGCCTCAGTGTGCTGCATGATATATCATCTATGTATATCTGACTGTGCTGAGTGCTCACTGCTCACACAGCTTAATTGTGGGGGAGACTGGGGAGCAGTTATAGCAGGAGTACAGTGCACACTTTTGCTGCCAGTGTGACCACCAGTATATTGTCTGCCTGAAAAAGTTAAACACTCCTGTGGTGTTTTTTTTTTATTCTATAAACGCATTCTGCTGACAGTGTCCAGCAGGTCCGTCATACATATATTATATAAATATTTATCTGCAGTAGTGTTATATTTTTTTTTTCATCTTTATCATCTCTATATTAGCAGACGCAGTACGGTAGTCCACGGCTGTGGCTATCTCTGTGTCGTCAGTGCTCGTCCATAATTGTATACCTACCTACCTGTGGTGGTTTTTTTTTTTCTATCTTCTTCATACTAGTAGTTTAGGAGTCTACTGACAGTGTCCACCAGGTCCATCATTATATTATATACCTACAGTAGTAATATATTTATTATATTATCTATACTAGCAGACGCAGTACGGTAGTCCACGGCTGTGGCTATCTCTGTGTCGTCAGTGCTCGTCCATAATTGTATACCTACCTACCTGTGGTGGGGTTTTTTTTTTATCTTCTTCATACTAGTAGTTTAGCAGTCTGCTGACAGTGTCCACCAGGTCCGTCATTATATTATATACCTACAGTAGTAATATATTTATTATATTATCTATACTAGCAGACGCAGTACGGTAGTCCACGGCTGTACCTACCTCTGTGTCGTCAGTGCTCGTCCATAATTGTATACCTACCTGTGGTGGGGTTTTTTTTTCTATCTTCTTCATACTAGTAGTTTAGGAGTCTGCTGACAGTGTCCACCAGGTCCGTCATTATATTATATACCTACAGTAGTAATATATTTAGTATATTATCTATACTAGCAGACGCAGTACGGTAGTGCACGGCTGTACCTACCTCTGTGTCGTCACTCGTCCATAATTGTATACCTAACTGTGGTGGGTTTTTTTTTCTATCTTCTTCATACTAGTAGTTTAGCAGTCTGCTGACAGTGTCCACCAGGTCCATCATTATATTATATATACCTACAGTAGTTATATATATTTTTTTTTATATCATTAATTATCATCTCTATACTAGCAGACGCAGTACGGTAGGCCACGGCTGTGGCTATCTCTGTGTCGTCAGTGCTCGTCCATAATTGTATACCTACCTACCTGTGGTGCAAGTTTTTTTCTATCTTCTTCATACTAGTAGTTTAGCAGTCTGCTGACAGTGTCCACCAGGTCCGTCATTATATTATATATACCTACAGTAGTTATATATATATTTTTTTATATCATTAATTATCATCTCTATACTAGCAGACGCAGTACGGTAGTCCACGGCTGTAGCTACCTCTGTGTCGTCAGTCACTCGTCATCCATAAGTATACTAGTATCCATCCATCTCCATTGTTTACCTGAGGTGCCTTTTAGTTGTGCCTATTAAAATATGGAGAACAAAAATGTTGAGGTTCCAAAAATAGGGAAAGATCAAGATCCACTTCCACCTCGTGCTGAAGCTGCTGCCACTAGTCATGGCCGAGACGATGAAATTCCATCAACGTCGTCTGCCAAGGCCGATGCCCAATGTCATAGTACAGAGCATGTAAAATCCAAAACACAAAAGATCAGTAAAAAAAGGACTCAAAAATCTAAATAAAAATCGTCGGAGGAGAAGCATAAACTTGCCAATATGCCATTTACCACACGGAGTGGCAAGGAACGGCTGAGGCCCTGGCCTATGTTCATGGCTAGTGGTTCAGCTTCACATGAGGATGGAAGCACTCAGCCTCTCGCTAGAAAAATGAAAAGACTTAAGCTGGCAAAAGCACAGCAAAGAACTGTGCGTTCTTCAAAATCACAAATCCACAAGGAGAGTCCAATTGTGTCGGTTGCGATGCCTGACCTTCCCAACACTGGACGTGAAGAGCATGCACCTTCCACCATTTGCACGCCCCCTGCAAGTGCTGGAAGGAGCACCCGCAGTCCAGTTCCTGATAGTCAGATTGAAGATGTCAGTGTTGAAGTACACCAGGATGAGGAGGATATGGGTGTTGCTGGCGCTGGGGAGGAAATTGACAAGGAGGATTCTGATGGTGAGGTGGTTTGTTTAAGTCAGGCACCCGGCGAGACACCTGTTGTCCGTGGGAGGAATATGGCCATTGACATGCCTGGTGAAAATACCAAAAAAATCAGCTCTTCGGTGTGGAAGTATTTCAACAGAAATGCGGACAACAGGTGTCAAGCCGTGTGTTGCCTTTGTCAAGCTGTAATAAGTAGGGGTAAGGACGTTAACCACCTCGGAACATCCTCCCTTATACGTCACCTGCAGCGCATTCATCATAAGTCAGTGACAAGTTCAAAAACTTTGGGCGACAGCGGAAGCAGTCCACTGACCAGTAAATCCCTTCCTCTTGTAACCAAGCTCACGCAAACCACCCCACCAACTCCCTCAGTGTCAATTTCCTCCTTCCCCAGGAATGCCAATAGTCCTGCAGGCCATGTCACTGGCAATTCTGACGAGTTCTCTCCTGCCTGGGATTCCTCCGATGCATCCTTGAGTGTAACGCCTACTGCTGCTGGCGCTGCTGTTGTTGCTGCTGGGAGTCGATGG
This sequence comes from Pseudophryne corroboree, assembly GCF_028390025.1. Classification (NCBI taxonomy): domain Eukaryota; kingdom Metazoa; phylum Chordata; class Amphibia; order Anura; family Myobatrachidae; genus Pseudophryne; species Pseudophryne corroboree. The sequence continues at coordinate 68,482 of NW_026967732.1, forward strand.
TCATCCCAGAGGGGAAGTCGTAAGACCACTTTTACTACTTCCACCAAGCAATTGACTGTCCAACAGTCCTTTGCAAGGAAGATGAAATATCACAGCAGTCATCCTGCTGCAAAGCGGATAACTGAGGCCTTGGCATCCTGGGCAGTGAGAAACGTGGTTCCGGTATCCATCATTACTTCAGAGCCAACTATAGACTTGATTGAGGTACTGTGTCCCCGGTACCAAATACCATCTAGGTTCCATTTCTCTAGGCAGGCGATACCGAAAATGTACACAGACCTCAGAAAAAGACTCACCAGTGTCCTAAAAAATGCAGTTGTACCCAATGTCCACTTAACCACGGACATGTGGACAAGTGGAGCAGGGCAGACTCAGGACTATATGACTGTGACAGCCCACTGGGTAGATGTATTGACTCCCGCCGCAAGAACAGCAGCGGCGGCACCAGTAGCAGCATCTCGCAAACGCCAACTCTTTCCTAGGCAGGCTACGCTTTGTATCACCGCTTTCCAGAATACGCACACAGCTGAAAACCTCTTACGGCAACTAAGGAAGATCATCACAGAATGGCTTACCCCAATTGGACTCTCCTGTGGATTTGTGGCATCGGACAACGCCAGCAATATTGTGCGTGCATTATATCTGGGCAAATTCCAGCACGTCCCATGTTTTGCACATACCTTGAATTTGGTGGTGCAGAATTATTTAAAAAACGACAGGGGCGTGCAAGAGATGCTGTCGGTGGCCACAAGAATTGCGGGACACTTTCGGCGTACAGGCACCACGTACAGAAGACTGGAGCAACACCAAAAACGCCTGAACCTGCCCTGCCATCATCTGAAGCAAGAAGTGGTAACGAGGTGGAATTCAACCCTCTATATGCTTCAGAGGATGGAGGAGCAGCAAAAGGCCATTCAAGCCTATACATCTGACCACGATATAGGAGGTGGAATGCACCTGTCTCAAGCGCAGTGGAGAATGATTTCAACGTTGTGCAAGGTTCTGCAACCTTTTGAACTTGCCACACGTGAAGTCAGTTCAGACACTGCCAGCCTGAGTCAGGTCATTCCCGTCATCAGGCTTTTGCAGAAGAAGCTGGAGACATTGAAGGAGGAGCTAAGACAGAGCGATTCCGCTAGGCATGTGGGACTTGTGGATGGAGCCCTTCATTCGCTTAACCAGGATTCACGGGTGGTCAATCTGTTGAAATCAGAGCACTACATTTTGGCCACCGTGCTCGATCCTAGATTTAAAACCTACGTTGTATCTCTCTTTCCGGCAGACACAAGTCTGCAGGGGTTCAAAGACCTGCTGGTGAGAAAATTATCAAGTCAAGCGGAACTTGATCGGTCAACAGCTCCTCCTTCACATTCTCCCGCAATTGGGGGTGCGAGGAAAAGGCTCAGAATTCCGAGCCCACCCGCTGGCGGTGATGCAGGGCAGTCTGGAGCGACTGCTGATGCTGACATCTGGTCCGGACTGAAGGACCTGCCAACGATTACGGACATGTCGTCTACTGTCACTGCATATGATTCTCTCACCATTGAAAGAATGGTGGAGGATTATATGAGTGACCGCATCCAAGTAGGCATGTCAGACAGTCCGTACGTATACTGGCAGGAAAAAGAGGCAATTTGGAGGCCCTTGCACAAACTGGCTTTATTCTACCTAAGTTGCCCTCCCACAAGTGTGTACTCCGAAAGAGTGTTTAGTGCCGCCGCTCACCTTGTCAGCAATCGGCGTACGAGGTTACTTCCAGAAAATGTGGAGAAGATGATGTTCATTAAAATGAATTATAATCAATTTCTCCGTGGAGACATTGACCAGCAGCAATTGCCTCCACAAAGTACACAGGAAGCTGAGATGGTGGATTCCAGTGGGGACGAATTGATAATCTGTGAGGAGGGGGATGTACACGGTGATGAATCGGAGGATGATGATGAGGTGGACATCTTGCCTCTATAGAGCCAGTTTGTGCAAGGAGAGATTAATTGCTTCTTTTTTGGTGGGGGTCCAAACCAACCCGTCATTTCAGTCACAGTCGTGTGGCAGACCCTGTCACTGAAATGATGGGTTGGTTAAAGTGTGCATGTCCTGTTTATACAACATAAGGGTGGGTGGGAGGGCCCAAGGCAATTCCACCTTGCACCTCTTTTTTCTTTTATTTTTCTTTGCGTCATGTGCTGTTTGGGGAGTGTTTTTTGGAAGGGCCATCCTGCGTGACACTGCAGTGCCACTCCTAGATGGGCCAGGTGTTTGTGTCGGCCACTTGGGTCGCTGAGCTTAGTCACACAGCTACCTCATTGCGCCTCTTTTTTTCTTTGCGTCATGTGCTGTTTGGGGAGTGTTTTTTGGAAGGGCCATCCTGCGTGACACTGCAGTGACACTCCTAGATGGGCCAGGTGTTTGTGTCGTCCACTTGGGTCGCTGAGCTTAGTCACACAGCTACCTCATTGCGCCTCTTTTTTTCTTTGCGTCATGTGCTGTTTGGGGAGTGTTTTTTGGAAGGGCCATCCTGCGTGACACTGCAGTGCCACTCCTAGATGGGCCAGGTGTTTGTGTCGGCCACTTGGGTCGCTGAGCTTAGTCACACAGCTACCTCATTGCGCCTCTTTTTTTCTTTGCGTCATGTGCTGTTTGGGGAGTGTTTTTTGGAAGGGCCATCCTGCGTGACACTGCAGTGACACTCCTAGATGGGCCAGGTGTTTGTGTCGTCCACTTGGGTCGCTGAGCTTAGTCACACAGCTACCTCATTGCGCCTCTTTTTTTCTTTGCGTCATGTGCTGTTTGGGGAGTGTTTTTTGGAAGGGCCATCCTGCGTGACACTGCAGTGCCACTCCTAGATGGGCCAGGTGTTTGTGTCGGCCACTTGGGTCGCTGAGCTTAGTCACACAGCTACCTCATTGCGCCTCTTTTTTTCTTTGCGTCATGTGCTGTTTGGGGAGTGTTTTTGGAAGGGCCATCCTGCGTGACACTGCAGTGCCACTCCTAGATGGGCCAGGTGTTTGTGTCGGCCACTTGGGTCGCTGAGCTTAGTCACACAGCTACCTCATTGCACCTCTTTTTTTCTTTGCGTCATGTGCTGTTTGGGGAGTGTTTTTTGGAAGGGCCATCCTGCGTGACACTGCAGTGCCACTCCTAGATGGGCCAGGTGTTTGTGTCGGCCACTTGGGTCGCTGAGCTTAGTCACACAGCTACCTCATTGCGCCTCTTTTTTTCTTTGCGTCATGTGCTGTTTGGGGAGTGTTTTTTGGAAGGGCCATCATGCGTGACACTGCAGTGCCACTCCTAGATGGGCCAGGTGTTTGTGTCGGCCACTTGGGTCACTGAGCTTAGTCATCCAGCGACCTCGGTGCAAATTTTAGGACTAAAAATAATATTGTGAGGTGTGAGGTGTTAAGAATAGACTGAAAATGAGTGGAAATTATGGTTATTGAGGTTAATAATACTTTGGGATCAAAATGACTCCCAAATTCTATGATTTAAGCTGTTTTTTAGGGTTTTTTGAAAAAAACACCCGAATCCAAAACACACCCGAATCCGACAAAAAAAATTCGGTGAGGTTTAGCCAAAACGCGTTCGAACCCAAAACACGGCCGCGGAACCGAACCCAAAACCAAAACACAAAACCCGAAAAATTTCCGGTGCACATCTCTAGTGGCCATGCCATGTCACTGTGCAGGAGCCAGCACCGCTCACACACTAGTCTCCGGTGCAGCCCCCAACCCCCGGGACACCCGGAGCAACAAAATGTAGATTCAGGCCACCAGGCCACGCCCCTACCTATGAAACCATGCCTCCTTTTTACCATTGCGCTGCTTATCTGCGCGCACTGCATTACAATCTCCCTCGCCACCTCTCTGGGTGTCACCAGTGATAGTGACACCTCTGCCATGCTTGTAGCAGCTGGTCCTAAGATCTACGCCTCAAGCCCTGAGTGTTTGCCCTTGTGACTTGTTGATCATCATAGCAAAGCAGATGCTTACAGAAAACTGCAGGGGCTTAGATTGAAAATAAAAAAAATTGATGGGTATAAGGTAGAGAGGAGCGGGTTCGGTTCTCCGAGAACCGAATTCCCCACGAACTCCACGTGGTTTACACTGGTACGAGGTAGGCTCGGTTGTTCCCGCCTGACTCGGAAAACCTGAACAAGGGAAAATGTCATCATCCCGCTGTCGGATTCTCGCGAGATTCGGATTCCATATAAAGAGCTGCGCGTTGCCGCCATTTTTACTCGTGCATTGAAGAGAGAGCGGAGAGGACGTGGCTATGTTCTCTCAGTGGAAATCTCAATATCAGTGCTCAGTATCAGTGGATACTTATTGCTGCTCAGTAATACTAGTAGTGTGTCTCTCCTGCTCAGTGTCAGTTCTCAGTAGTATCCTCATCAGTGCTCAGTATCACTGCTCATTGTCTTGTGCTGCATTGTTGTGCTCAGCATACTACAGTACATTACTAATAGTCCAGTGCTGCATCTTGCTGCTCAGTGTCAGTTCTAGTATCCTCATCAGTGCTCACTATCACTGCTCATTGCATTGTGGTGTTCTGTATACTACAGTAACATAGTAATATAGTAACATATAGTAACATAGTTTTTGAGGTTGAATAGAGGCAAATTGCCCATCGTGTTCAACCTGTTTTAAGTTGTGATGATTCTACATACTTGCTGAATAATGTTTTATGACTAGTTAGCTACTACAACTCATGTTACCCCCGGATTAACCATGTTGATATTTTAAGTATTATAACCTTGGATAGCTTTTTCATTCAGAAATGTATCCATTCCTTTTTTAAATCCAATTACAGAGTCCGCCATTACCACCTTCCCTGGCAGGGAATTCCACATCCTGATTGCCCTAACAGTGAAGATCATAGTATCTCACCTGGCAGGTAAGTAGGAGTTGGGCCAGAGCTGTGGAGGATTGCTGCTCGGGCACCCCCTGTCAAGTGAAGGAGATCCAACTGAGGCAGCACAAGGGAACTCTCGAAAGAAGAACAAGGCTAGAGGAAGATCTGAGACAAAGAAATCTGACTTTTACCAGAGCTGACCAGAGGAAAGCACAAACACAGTCCCCCACTACCACAAATAATGCAGTCGAGTTTCCCACATTTGGGGAAATCACAGGGGTCAGCATACCCAGAATGCAATGAATGAACCTCACCCTGGGAGAACAATCTTCATGACCATGGTATCGCCTATGCAAAATTAGTATGATTTGGGATAGGGCTGGGGAGGGCCGCTGCTCAGGCACATCTCTGTCAAGTAAAGGAGATTCAACTGAGGCAGCACAAGGGAACTCTCATCTGGGGACAACAACTGCAGGGAGAACACATATTTTCAGATGAACATGGGAGGGCAGAAGGCTGCCTAATACTGAAGCACCCCCAAACAACAAACCAAATGCAACAACTAGTACAAGCATTCCTGGGGGAAGTTCTGCAGAAGACGGATTTGCATACGGTGATGTCATCCAAGCAGTGGGCCAAAGTTGTCTGGAACCCTCATCTGCATATGAAAAGAGAAAAGGGGTATGCAGGGCATGGCGGCCTTTTGCGGCGCTTGGATGACCCTTAGTTCGCATTAAACACCCCCACCCTCCTTCGGTGTGGGGCTCATGTTGACAATGCCCCAGCCCCTGAAGCATTCAAGCTGATTTCTTACAGCAGCTTGGCACTGTAACAGCTCCAGAGCTGCTCTGTAAGGCAAGTAAAAGGGTGTGTAGTTTGCATTGTGCATTGGAAGGCACAAAGTAAGCAGACAGGAGGAGAAGTCAGGATAGTGCACAAGGGTATAAAAGGGAGGGGCTCAAGAAAAAAGAAGTGGAAACAGACAGCAAACTAGGCTGGAGAGAGACCTGAGACAAAGAGATCTGAATTATACGAGAGCCGACCAGGGGAAACACAAATTCTGCAGTCAAGTTTCCCACATTTGGGGAAATCGCAGGGGCAGCACACCCAGAGTGCAATGGGTGAGCCTTGCCCTGGGAGAAGCACCTTCATGATCATAGTATCTCACCTGGCAGGTAAGTAGGAGTTGGGCTAGAGCTGTGGAGGGTCGCTGCTCGGGCACCCCCCTGTCAAGTGAAGGAGATCCAACTGAGGCAGCACAAGGGAACTCTCGAAAGAAGAACAAGGCTAGAGGAAGATCTGAGACAAAGAAATCTGACTTTTACCAGAGCTGACCAGAGGAAAACACAAACACAGTCCCCCACTACAACAAATAATGCAGTCGAGTTACCCACATTTGGGGAAATCACAGGGGTCAGCATACCCAGAATGCAATGAATGAACCTCACCCTGGGAGAACAATCTTCATGACCATGGTATCTCCTATGCAAAATAAGTATGATTTGGGATAGGGCTGGGGAGGGCCGCTGCTCAGGCACATCTCTGTCAAGTAAAGGAGATTCAACTGAGGCAGCACAAGGGAACTCTCATCTGGGGACAACAACTGCAGGGAGAACACATATTTTCAGATGAACATGGGAGGGAAGAAGGCTGCCTAATACTGAAGCACCCCCAAACAACAAACCAAATGCAACAACTAGTGCAAGCATTCCTGGGGGAAGGCCTGCAGCAGATGGATTTGCATATGGTGATGTCATCCAAGCAGTGGGTCAAAGTTGGCTTCAACCCTCGTCTGCATATGAAAAGAGAAAAGGAGCGTGCAGGGCATGGCGGCCTTTTGCGGCGCTTGGATGACCCCTAGTTCGCATTAAACACCTCCACCCTCCTTCGGTGTGGGGCTCATGTTGGCTATGCCCCAGCCCCTGAAGCATACAAGCTGATTTCTTGCAGCAGCTGGGCACTGTAACAGCTCTAGAGCTGCTCTGTACGGCAAGTAAAAGGGTGTGGGCCCTGCAGCACTACCTGTAGTTTGCATTGTGCATTGGAAGGCACAAAGTAAGCAGACGGGAGAAGTCAGGATAGTGCGCAAGGGCATAGAAGGGAGCAGCTCAAGAAAAGAGAAGTGGAAACAGACAGCAAACTAGGCTGGAGAGAGACCTGAGACAAAGAGATCTGAATTATACGAGAGCCGACCAGGGGAAACACAAATTATGCAGTCAAGTTTCCCACATTTGGGGAAATCTGTCACCAGAAGAGCAATGCAAAATGTACAAGTGATATATTAAAATCATCTTCCATCTTGAATTTCAATGATGCATTGGGACAACAATTTTGTGAGAAACATCTTCACCCATAAAGAAAGATTTTCTTAATTCCTTATCTGTGTGCTGATTAGATATTACCTTGTTTTCACATTAAACAGACTTCCACATGAGAAAGCAGCAAGGATGCAGTAACGTTTATGTTTCCTGGTGTCAACCTGTATTATTTCAGTAGACATTGAAATGAGGATGCATCTTGCTGCCTTTCCAATGTAGCAAGTTTAATTCAGTAATAGGTGAAAAAACATTCCTACAAAGGTGTTAATCAGAGACTTGGCTTTGTGGACACTTTTCAGAGAGCAAATTTGTTAGCATAAAAATAAAGTCAGAAAATGAAGAGCTGTTTAATCACTCAATTGGACTTTTCTGCCAGCATAATTTTTTTTTCTCTGCAACCCACTGCTAAATTGTGCTTCCTAGCTGTTTTTTATAAAATCACTTAATCAAATCTAACTCTGATTACATCAGAGAAGGCCAGGTACCCTACACCATAAGAGGGGGTTTGAAATTTTGACTTGTCTACTTAAAGATCACCAAAATCTGATCACAAGGTCAATTACATCCCTGGGTGGGATTGAACCACCAACCTTTTGGTTAATAGCCAAACATGCTAACCGATTGCACCACAGAGACACCTCGTAAAAGTCCATTCTGACAAAGGCTAATAAGCATTCATCTAGAACGTTTCCTAGAAAAACTTTAAAAAGTCAATAATCTGGAGAGTTTTTGTAAGAAACACATTGCTACTTTCCCATGATGAGTGAGTGCTTCAGGATCTCTTGCACTTACATGAGCAGCAGAGTACTGCAATGGAAGCATGCTGGGCCCATAACCCAGAGGTAGGCAGATTGAAACTATCTTCTGCTATATGCATTGTTTTTTGTTAATTAAAGTAATCCAAAACTGGGATTGATATTTTGGCTCTTTTATTTTTACTTAAAGTACAATAACTTTTACCATTTTAATTTGTTTTAATAGTATATTGACAGTATTGTTTTCTTTCAAAAATCCACTTAATTTTCTTTACCCTATTATTAAAATGGTAATTGACAAAAACAAACTACATTGTCACCAGAAGAGCAGTACAAAATGTACAAGTGATATATTAAAATCATCATTCCAGCTTGAATTTCAATGATGCTTTGGTGCAACAATTTTGTGAGAAACATCTTCACCCATAAAGAAAGATTTTCTTAATTCCTTACCTGTGTGCTGATTAGATATCACCTTGTTTTCACATTAAACAGACTTCCCCATGAGGAAGCAGCAAGGATGCAGTGACGTTTATGTTTCCTGGTGTCAACCTGTATTATTTCAGTAGACATTGAAATGAGGATGCATCTTGCTGCCTTTCCAATGAAGCAAGTTTAATTCAGTAATAGGTGAAAAACCATTCCTACAAAGGTGTTAATCAGAGACTTTACTTTGTGGACACTTTTCAGAGAGCAAATTTGTTAGCATAAACATAAAATCAGAAAATGAAGAGCTGTTTAATCACTCAATTGGACTTTTCTGCCAGCATAGTTTTTTTTCTCTGCAACCCACTGCTAAATTGTGCTTCCTAGCTGTTTTTTATAAAATCACTTAATCAAATCTAACTCTGATTACATCAGAGAAGGCCAGGTACCCTACACCATAAAAGGGAGTTTGACATTTTGACTTGTCTACTTAAAGATTACCAAAATCTAATCACAAGGTCAATTACATCCATGGGTGGGATTGAACCACCAACCTTTTGGTTAATAGCCAAACATGCTAACCGATTGCACCACAGAGACACCTCGTAAAAGTATATACTGACAAAGGCTAATAAGCATTCATCTAGAACGTTTCCTAGAAAAACTTTAAAAAGTCAATAATCTGGAGAGTTTTTGTAAGAAACACATTGGTACTTTCCCATGATGAGTGAGTGCTTCAGGATCTCTTGCACTTACATGAGCAGCAGAGTACTGCAACGGAAGCATGCTGGGCCCATAACCCAGAGGTAGGCAGATTGAAACTATCCTCTGCTATATGCATTGTTTTTTGTTAATTAAAGTAATCCAAAACTGGGATTGATATTTTGGCTCTTTTATTTTTACTTAAAGTACAATAACTTTTACCATTTTAATTTGTTTTAATAGTATATTGACAGTATTGTTTTCTTTCAAAAATCCACTTAATTTTCTTTACCCTATTATTAAAATGGTAATTGACAAAAACAAACTACATTGTCACCAGAAGAGCAGTACAAAATGTACAAGTGATATATTAAAATCATCTTTCCAGCTTGAATTTCAATGATGCTTTGGTGCAACAATTTTGTGAGAAACATCTTCACCCATACCCAAGACTTACTAGGCTGAATATGTATACACTAGAAAAGAGGTGCCTAAGAGGAGATATTATTAATATCTTCAAATATGTAAAGATACATAACAAAGAGTTATCAGAGGAATTATTTAATAAAAGAACACGTGGTCACTCGCTGCGACTGGAGGAAATTCAGAATGCAATGGAGGAAAGGGTTCTTCACTGTTAGGGCAATCAGGATGTGGAATTCCCTGCCAGGGAAGGTGGTAATGGCGGACTCTGTAATTGGATTTAAAAAAGGAATGGATACATTTCTGAATGAAAAAGCTATCCAAGGTTATAATACTTAAAATATCAACATGGTTAATCCGGGGGTAACATGAGTTATAGTAGTTAACTAGTCATAAAACATTATTCAGCAAGTATGTAGAATCATCACAACTTAAAACAGGTTGAACACGATGGGCAATTTGCCTCTATTCAACCTCAAAAACTATGTTACTATATGTTACTATATTACTGTAGTATACAGAACACCACAATGCAATGAGCAGTGATAGTGAGCACTGATGAGGATACTAGAACTGACACTGAGCAGCAAGATGCAGCACTGGACTATTAGTAATGTACTGTAGTATGCTGAGCACCACAATGCAGCACAAGACAATGAGCAGTGATACTGAGCACTGATGAGGATACTACTGAGAACTGACACTGAGCAGGAGAGACACACTACTAGTATTACTGAGCAGCAATAAGTAACCACTGATACTGAGCACTGATATTGAGATTTCCACTGAGAGAACATAGCCACGTCCTCTCCGCTCTCTCTTCAATGCACGAGTAAAAATGGCGGCAACGCGCAGCTCTATATATAATATCCGAATCTCGCGAGAATCCGACAGCGGGATGATGACATTTTCCCTTGTTCAGGTTTTCCGAGTCAGGCGGGAACAACCGAGCCTGCCTCAGACCAGTGTAAACCACGTGGAGTTCGTGGGGAATTCGGTTCTCGGAGAACCGAACCCGCTCCTCTCTACCTTATACCCATCAATTTTTTTTATTTTCAATCTAAGCCCCTGCAGTTTTCTGTAAGCATCTGCTTCGCTATGATGATCAACAAGTCACAAGGGCAAACACTCAGGGCTTGAGGCATAGATCTTTGGACCAGCTGCTACAAGCATGGCAGAGGTGTCACTATCACTGGTGACACCCAGAGAGGTAACGAGGGAGATTGTAATGCAGTGCGTGCAAATAAGCAGCGCAATGGTAAAAAGGAGGCATGATTTCATAGGTAGGGGCGTGGCCTGGTGGCCTGAATCTACATTTTGTTGCTCCGGGTGTCCCGGGGGTTGGGGGCTGCACCCGGGGACTAGTGTGTAAGCGGTGCTGGCTCCTGCACAGTGACAGGGCATGGCCACCCAGTATGACACCTCCCTTCTTGACCATGCTGTAATTGCAGTCGCACTGCAGTTCAGCGTGATCATAAACAATGGTGTAGCCTCCTGCTGGTGCAGACTGTATGTGCGCGCAGGAAGCCGCCACCATTTTTGTGATCACAGCGGCTGAATGTGATGTCATACAGCCGCTGTGACCACGCCCCCTGTGTCTCCTCCATTGCAGACCCCATTTTGAAGCCTTGCCCCCGCACTGCTCCATCCCTGACTTGGAAATGGAGTGTTGCTGACCCCACTCTCCCCCCCTGCCCCGATTGACAGGCAGAGGCGATCGCATGCAGGCACATGCGTATGCTCTTAGCAATTTTTGCAGTTGGATTGCTTATTGTGATTGCAATCCAACCTGAATCAGGCCCTATTACCTATCACATAGCGCTGCGGGCAGTACAAAATTGGGTTAATATAGGAGAAAAACCCCCAGACCTGTGCTCCTTAACTGTACCTGGTGGCTAGTGGAGCGGCTGCCCAGTAATCAGTGTCCACCCCAGTGCGCACACGGCCCACCCCCTACGGCCACGCTCCCCTTAATCAGCGGCCTCGTGATCCGGAAGGGCGGTGTGTGTGTGACTGACCTTAGGAAGAAACCGGAGCCTCCGCTGCAGTGACCCAGCAACCAGGGCACGGGAGTATACAGCGCCGCTGGGAGTGATGAAGCTGCAGTAAAGATGTCTATTAGACCTAGCCTGCTGCAGCCCTTGTAGATTCTCATAAAACAAGTTCTTCTTTTCTTGTCAAAATTAATAGCTAAGAATAGGCTGCCTGAGGCAGGCCCCTGTTAAGTGGCCTGCTACTGAAGGCACCAACTACAAACTGAGCTCCCTGTTCATGGAAGCGGGGTTATAGAGGAGGATGCGCTGAGCATCTTGGGAACAGTCAAAAGCTTTGAGCCGGTTGGTGCCTCAGATCAAGATCCTACTCTACACCCCAATGTGAATCCTTGTGGAGTCCAGTGTACCCCACAGAAGAAATTAATGTGTCACACCCATTGGCAGCAACCTTAGAATAGCTGCTGACGGGCACAATTGAGAAAGGAAGGGGGGGGGGCATTTGAATCCAGCACATAGATGCAATTCAAATATGTAATTTGTACCTTCCTATTTTAAAATATAATGGATGAACCTCACCCTGTGAGAACAATCTACATGATCAAGAGATCTAATATGTAAAATAAGTATGAGTTGGGATAGGGCTGGGGAGGGTGGCAGCTCGGGCAGCCCCTCCCCCGTCAAGTTAAGGAGATTCAACTGAGGAAGCACAAGGGAACTCTCGTTTGGGGACAACAACTGCAGGGAGACCACATCTTTTCAGATGAACATGGGAGGGCGGAAGGCTGCCTAATACTGAAGCACCATCAAATATCAAACCATATCCAACAACTAGTACAAGCATTCCTGGGGGAAGGTCTGCAGCAGACGGATTTGCATACGGTGATGTCATCCAAGCAGTGGGCCAAAGTTGGCTGGAACCCTCATCTGCATATAAAAAGAGAAAAGGGGCATGCAGGGCATGGCGGCCTTTTGCAGTGCTTGGATGACCCCTAGTTCGCATTAAACACCCCCACCCTCCTTTGGTGTGGGGCTCATGTTGGCCATGCCCCATCCCCTGAAGCATTCATGCTGATTTCTTGCAGCAGCTGGGCACTGTAACAGCTCTAGAGCTGCTCTGTAAGGCAAGTAAAAGGGTGTGGGCCCTGCAGCACCACCTGTAGTTCGCATTGTGCGTTGGAAGGCACAAAGTAGGCAGACGGGAGGAGAAGTCAGGATAGTACACAAGGGCATCCTTTTCTCTTAGTCCGTAAAGGATGCTGGGGTCACATTAAGAACCATGGGGTATAGACGGGATCCGCAAGAGACATGGGCACTTTAAGACTTTCAAAGGGTGTGAACTGGCTCCTCCCTCTATGCCCCTCCTCCAGACTCCAGTTATAGGAACTGTGCCCAGGGAGACGGACATTTCGAGGAAAGGATTTATTGTTAAACTAAGGTGAGCATCTTACCAGCTCACACCTTAAGCATGCCGCAGAACGTGGCAGAACGTGGCATTCAACAGAACACAAGCCAACGGCATGAACAATTGCAGCAAGAAGGCCAGGTACCCTACACCATAACAGGGGTTTTCGAAATTTTGACTTGTCTACTTAAAGATCACCAAAATCTGATAACAAGGTCAATTACATCCCTGGGTGGGATTGAACCACAAACCTTTTGGTTAATAGCCGTACACACTAACTGATTGCGCCACAGCGACACTTTGCGAAAGTACTTACTGACAAAGGCTAATAAGCATTCTCATGCTGCTTTCTCATGTGGAAGTCTGTTTAATGTGAAAACAAGGTGATATCTAATTAGCACACAGGTAAGGAATTAAGAAAATCTTTATTTAAGGGTGAAGATGTTTCTCACAAAATTGTTGCCCCAATGCATCATTGAAATTCAAGCTGGAAAGATGATTTTAATATATCACTTGTACATTTTGTATTGCTCTTCTGGTGACAATGTAGTTTGTTTTTGTCAATTACCATTTTAATAATAGGGTAAAGAAAATTAAGTGGATTTTTGAAAGAAAACAATACTGTCAATATACTATTAAAACAAATTAAAATGGTAAAAGTTATTGTACTTTAAGTAAAAATAAAAGCTAAAATATCAATCCCAGTTTTGGATTACTTTAAATGGACTGCAGATCTCTCTTGGCCTGGACCTATGGGGGTCAAATGCAGGACATTGCATGTCAGCCATGTTGTCACATCTCGGCTGAAAGAATACAAAATTATATATATACAGTCACTTGAAAACATTATTGGTGATTATTCCTGCAGGTAATCACCACACCTTAGATCACATATAATTTGTGATCCTCCTTTCTCTATTCAAACGTGACAGCAAGGCTCACCCATTGCACTCTGGGTGTGCTGCTCCTGCGATTTCCCCAAATGTGGGAAACTTGACTGCATAATTTGTGTTTCCCCTGGTCGGCTCTCGTATAATTCAGATCTCTTTGTCTCAGGTCTCTCTCCAGCCTAGTTTGCTGTCTGTTTCCACTTCTCTTTTCTTGAGCTGCTCCCTTCTATGCCCTTGCGCACTATCCTGACTTCTCCCGTCTGCTTACTTTGTGCCTTCCAATGCACAATGCAAACTACAGGTAGTGCTGCAGGGCCCACACCCTTTTACTTGCCGTACAGAGCAGCTCTGGAGCTGTTACAGAGCCCAGCTACTGCAAGAAATCAGCTTGAATGCTTCAGGGGCTGAGGCATAGCCAACATGAGCCCCACACCGAAGGAGGGTGGAGGTGTTTAATGCGGACTAGGGGTCATCCAAGCGCCGCAAAAGGCCGCCATGCCCTGCACGCCCCTTTTCTCTTTTCACATGCAGACGAGGGTTGAAGCCAACTTTGACCCACTGCTTGGATGACATCACCATATGCAAATCCATCTGCTGCAGGCCTTCCCCCAGGAATGCTTGCACTAGTTGTTGCATTTGGTTTGTTGTTTGGGGGTGCTTCAGTATTAGGCAGCCTTCTTCCCTCCCATGTTCATCTGAAAATATGTGTTCTCCCTGCAGTTGTTGTCCCCAGATGAGAGTTCCCTTGTGCTGCCTCAGTTGAATCTCCTTTACTTGACAGAGATGTGCCTGAGCAGCGGCCCTCCCCAGCCCTATCCCAAATCATACTTATTTTGCATAGGAGATACCATGGTCATGAAGATTGTTCTCCCAGGGTGAGGTTCATTCATTGCATTCTGGGTATGCTGACCCCTGTGATTTCCCCAAATGTGGGTAACTCGACTGCATTATTTGTTGTAGTGGGGGACTGTGTTTGTGTTTTCCTCTGGTCAGCTCTGGTAAAAGTCAGATTTCTTTGTCTCAGATCTTCCTCTAGCCTTGTTCTTCTTTCGAGAGTTCCCTTGTGCTGCCTCAGTTGGATCTCCTTCACTTGACAGGGGGGTGCCCGAGCAGCGACCCTCCCCAGCTCTAGCCCAACTCCTACTTACCTGCCAGGTGAGATACTATGATCATGAAGGTGCTTCTCCCAGGGCAAGGCTCACCCATTGCACTCTGGGTGTGCTGCCCCTGCGATTTCCCCAAATGTGGGAAACTTGACTGCAGAATTTGTGTTTCCCCTGGTCGGCTCTCGTATAATTCAGATCTCTTTGTCTCAGGTCTCTCTACAGCCTAGTTTGCTGTCTGTTTCCACTTCTTTTTTCTTGAGCCCCTCCCTTTTATACCCTTGTGCACTATCCTGACTTCTCCTCCTGTCTGCTTACTTTGTGCCTTCCAATGCACAATGCAAACTACAGGTAGTGCTGCAGGGCCCACACCCTTTTACTTGCATTACAGAGCAGCTCTGGAGCTGTTACAGTGCCAAGCTGCTGCAAGAAATCAGCTTGAATGCTTCAGGGGCTGGGGCATGGCCAACATGAGACCCACACCGAAGGAGGGTGGGGGTGTTTAATGCAAACTAAGGGTCATCCAAGCACCGCAAAAGGCCGCCATGCCCTGCACGCCCCTTTTCTCTTTTCATATGCAGACGAAGGTTGAAGCCAACTTTGACCCACTGCTTGGATGACATCACCATATGCAAATCAATCTGCGGCAGGCCTTCCCCCAGGAATGCTTGCACTAGTTGTTGCATTTGGTTTGTTGTTTGGGGGTGCTTCAGTATTAGGCAGCCTTCTGCCCTCCCATGTTCATCTGAAAATATGTGTTCTCCCTGCAGTTGTTGTCCCAGATGAGAGTTCCCTTGTGCTGCCTCAGTTGAATCTCCTTTACTTGACAGAGATGTGCCTGAGCAGCGGCCCTCCCCAGCCCTATCCCAAATCATACTTATTTTGCATAGGAGATACCATGGTCATGAAGATTATTCTCCCAGGGTGAGGTTCATTCATTGCATTCTGGGTATGCTGACCCCTGTGATTTCCCCAAATGTGGGTAACTCGACTGCATTATTTGTGGTAGTGGGGGACTGTGTTTGTGTTTTCCTCTGGTCAGCTCTGGTAAAAGTCAGATTTCTTTGTTTCAGATCTTCCTCTAGCCTTGTTCTTCTTTCGAGAGTTCCCTTGTGCTGCCTCAGTTGGATCTCCTTCACTTGACAGGGGGGTGCCCGAGCAGCGACCCTCCCCAGCTCAAGCCCAACTCCTACTTACCTGCCAGGTGAGATACTATGATCATGAAGGTGCTTCTCCCAGGGCAAGGCTCACCCATTGCACTCTGGGTGTGCTGCCCCTGCGATTTCCCCAAATGTGGGAAACTTGACTGCATAATTTGTGTTTCCCCTGGTCGGCTCTCGTATAATTCAGATCTCTTTGTCTCAGGTCTCTCTCCAGCCTAGTTTGCTGTCTGTTTCCACTTCTTTTTTCTTGAGCCCCTCCCTTTTATACCCTTGTGCACTATCCTGACTTCTCCTCCTGTCTGCTTACTTTGTGCCTTCCAATGCACAATGCAAACTACACACCCTTTTACTTGCCTTACAGAGCAGCTCTGGAGCTGTTACAGTGCCAAGCTGCTGTAAGAAATCAGCTTGAATGCTTCAGGGGCTGGGGCATTGGCAACATGAGCCCCACACCGAAGGAGGGTGGGGGTGTTTAATGCGAACTAAGGGTCATCCAAGCGCCGCAAAAGGCCGCCATGCCCTGCATACCCCTTTTCTCTTTTCATATGCAGATGAGGGTTCCAGCCAACTTTGGCCCACTGCTTGGATGACATCACCGTATGCAAATCCGTCTTCTGCAGAACTTCCCCCAGGAATGCTTGTACTAGTTGTTGCATTTGGTTTGTTGTTTGGGGGTGCTTCAGTATTAGGCAGCCTTCTGCCCTCCCATGTTCATCTGAAAATATGTGTTCTCCCTGCAGTTGTTGTCCCCAGATGAGATTTCCCTTGTGCTGCCTCAGTTGAATCTCCTTTACTTGACAGAGATGTGCCTGAGCAGCGGCCCTCCCCAGCCCTATCCCAAATCATACTTATTTTGCATAGGCGATACCATGGTCATGAAGATTGTTCTCCCAGGGTGAGGTTCATTCATTGCATTCTGGGTATGCTGACCCCTGTGATTTCCCCAAATGTGGGAAACTCGACTGCATTATTTGTGGTAGTGGGGGACTGTGTTTGTGCTTTCCTCTGGTCAGCTCTGGTAAAAGTCAGATTTCTTTGTCTCAGATCTTCCTCTAGCCTTGTTCTTCTTTCGAGAGTTCCCTTGTGCTGCCTCAGTTGGATCTCCTTCACTTGACAGGGGGTGCCCGAGCAGCAATCCTCCACAGCTCTGGCCCAACTCCTACTTACCTGCCAGGTGAGATACTATGATCTTCACTGTTAGGGCAATCAGGATGTGGAATTCCCTGCCAGGGAAGGTGGTAATGGCGGACTCTGTAATTGGATTTAAAAAAGGAATGGATACATTTCTGAATGAAAAAGCTATCCAAGGTTATAATACTTAAAATATCAACATGGTTAATCCGGGGGTAACATGAGTTGTAGTAGCTAACTAGTCATAAAACATTATTCAGCAAGTATGTAGAATCATCACAACTTAAAACAGGTTGAACACGATGGGCAATTTGCCTCTATTCAACCTCAAAAACTTTGTTACTATATGTTACTATATTACTATGTTACTGTAGTATACAGAACACCACAATGCAATGAGCAGGGATAGTGAGCACTGATGAGGATACTAGAACTGACACTGAGCAGCAAGATGCAGCACTGGACTATTAGTAATGTACTGTAGTATGCTGAGCACAACAATGCAGCACAAGACAATGAGCAGTGATACTGAGCACTGATGAGGATACTACTGAGAACTGACACTGAGCAGGAGAGACACACTACTAGTATTACTGAGCAGCAATAAGTATCCACTGATACTGAGCACTGATATTGAGATTTCCACTGAGAGAACATAGCCACGTCCTCTCCGCTCTCTCTTCAATGCACGAGTAAAAATGGCGGCAACGCGCAGCTCTTTATATGGAATCCGAATCTCGCGAGAATCCGACAGCGGGATGATGACATTTTCCCTTGTTCAGGTTTTCCGAGTCAGGCGGGAACAACCGAGCCTGCCTCGTACCAGTGTAAACCACGTGGAGTTCGTGGGGAATTCGGTTCTCGGAGAACCGAACCCGCTCCTCTCTACCTTATACCCATCAAATTTTTTTATTTTCAATCTAAGCCCCTGCAGTTTTCTGTAAGCATCTGCTTTGCTATGATGATCAACAAGTCACAAGGGCAAACACTCAGGGCTTGAGGCGTAGATCTTAGGACCAGCTGCTACAAGCATGGCAGAGGTGTCACTATCACTGGTGACACCCAGAGAGGTGGCGAGGGAGATTGTAATGCAGTGCGCGCAGATAAGCAGCGCAATGGTAAAAAGGAGGCATGGTTTCATAGGTAGGGGCGTTGCCTGGTGGCCTGAATCTACATTTTGTTGCTCCGGGTGTCCCGGGGGTTGGGGGCTGCACCGGGGACTAGTGTGTGAGCGGTGCTGGCTCCTGCACAGTGACATGGCATGGCCACTAGAGATGTGCACCGGAAATTTTTCGGGTTTTGTGTTTTGGTTTTGGGTTCGGTTCCGCGGCCGTGTTTTGGGTTCGAACGCGTTTTGGCTAAACCTCACCGAATTTTTTTTGTCGGATTCGGGTGTGTTTTGGATTCGGGTGTTTTTTTCAAAAAACCCTAAAAAACAGCTTAAATCATAGAATTTGGGAGTCATTTTGATCCCAAAGTATTATTAACCTCAATAACCATAATTTCAACTCATTTTCAGTCTATTCTTAACACCTCACACCTCACAATATTATTTTTAGTCCTAAAATTTGCACCGAGGTCGCTGGATGACTAAGCTCAGTGACCCAAGTGGCCGACACAAACACCTGGCCCATCTAGGAGTGGCACTGCAGTGTCACGCATGATGGCCCTTCCAAAAAACACTCCCCAAACAGCACATGACGCAAAGAAAAAAAGAGGCGCAATGAGGTAGCTGTGTGACTAAGCTCAGCGACCCAAGTGGCCGACACAAACACCTGGCCCATCTAGGAGTGGCACTGCAGTGTCACGCAGGATGGCCCTTCCAAAAAACACTCCCCAAACAGCACATGACGCAAAGAAAAAAAGAGGCGCAATGAGGTAGCTGTGTGACTAAGCTCAGCGACCCAAGTGGCCGACACAAACACCTGGCCCATCTAGGAGTGGCACTGCAGTGTCACGCAGGATGGCCCTTCCAAAAACACTCCCCAAACAGCACATGACGCAAAGAAAAAAAGAGGCGCAATGAGGTAGCTGTGTGACTAAGCTCAGCGACCCAAGTGGCCGACACAAACACCTGGCCCATCTAGGAGTGGCACTGCAGTGTCACGCAGGATGGCCCTTCCAAAAAACACTCCCCAAACAGCACATGACGCAAAGAAAAAAAGAGGCGCAATGAGGTAGCTGTGTGACTAAGCTCAGCGACCCAAGTGGACGACACAAACACCTGGCCCATCTAGGAGTGTCACTGCAGTGTCACGCAGGATTGCCCTTCCAAAAAACACTCCCCAAACAGCACATGACGCAAAGAAAAAAAGAGGCGCAATGAGGTAGCTGTGTGACTAAGCTCAGCGACCCAAGTGGCCGACACAAACACCTGGCCCATCTAGGAGTGGCACTGCAGTGTCACGCAGGATGGCCCTTCCAAAAAACACTCCCCAAACAGCACATGATGCAAAGAAAAATAAAAGAAAAAAGAGGTGCAAGGTGGAATTGCCTTGGGCCCTCCCACCCACCCTTATGTTGTATAAACAGGACATGCACACTTTAACCAACCCATCATTTCAGTGACAGGGTCTGCCACACGACTGTGACTGAAATGACGGGTTGGTTTGGACCCCCACCAAAAAAGAAGCAATTAATCTCTCCTTGCACAAACTGGCTCTATAGAGGCAAGATGTCCACCTCATCATCATCCTTCGATTCATCACCGTGTACATCCCCCTCCTCACAGATTATCAATTCGTCCCCACTGGAATCCACCATCTCAGCTCCCTGTGTACTTTGTGGAGGCAATTGCTGCTGGTCAATGTCTCCACGGAGAAATTGATTATAATTCATTTTAATGAACATCATCTTCTCCACATTTTCTGGAAGTAACCTCGTACGCCGATTGCTGACAAGGTGAGCGGCGGCACTAAACACTCTTTCGGAGTACACACTTGTGGGAGGGCAACTTAGGTAGAATAAAGCCAGTTTGTGCAAGGGCCTCCAAATTGCCTCTTTTTCCTGCCAGTATACGTACGGACTGTCTGACGTGCCTAATTGGATGCGGTCACTCATATAATCCTCCACCATTCTTTCAATGGTGAGAGAATCATATGCAGTGACAGTAGACGACATGTCCGTAATCGTTGGCAGGTCCTTCAGTCCGGACCAGATGTCAGCATCAGCAGTCGCTCCAGACTGCCCTGCATCACCGCCAGCGGGTGGGCTCGGAATTCTGAGCCTTTTCCTCGCACCCCCAATTGCGGGAGAATGTGAAGGAGGAGCTGTTGACCGATCAAGTTCCGCTTGACTTGATAATTTTCTCACCAGCAGGTCTTTGAACCCCTGCAGACTTGTGTCTGCCGGAAAGAGAGATACAACGTAGGTTTTAAATCTAGGATCGAGCACGGTGGCCAAAATGTAGTGCTCTGATTTCAACAGATTGACCACCCGTGAATCCTGGTTAAGCGAATGAAGGGCTCCATCCACAAGTCCCACATGCCTAGCGGAATCGCTCTGTCTTAGCTCCTCCTTCAATGTCTCCAGCTTCTTCTGCAAAAGCCTGATGACGGGAATGACCTGACTCAGGCTGGCAGTGTCTGAACTGACTTCACGTGTGGCAAGTTCAAAAGGTTGCAGAACCTTGCACAACGTTGAAATCATTCTCCACTGCGCTTGAGACAGGTGCATTCCACCTCCTATATCGTGGTCAGATGTATAGGCTTGAATGGCCTTTTGCTGCTCCTCCATCCTCTGAAGCATATAGAGGGTTGAATTCCACCTCGTTACCACTTCTTGCTTCAGATGATGGCAGGGCAGGTTCAGGCGTTTTTGGTGTTGCTCCAGTCTTCTGTACGTGGTGCCTGTACGCCGAAAGTGTCCCGCAATTCTTGTGGCCACCGACAGCATCTCTTGCACGCCCCTGTCGTTTTTTAAATAATTCTGCACCACCAAATTCAAGGTATGTGCAAAACATGGGACGTGCTGGAATTTGCCCAGATATAATGCACGCACAATATTGCTGGCGTTGTCCGATGCCACAAATCCACAGGAGAGTCCAATTGGGGTAAGCCATTCTGTGATGATCTTCCTCAGTTGCCGTAAGAGGTTTTCAGCTGTGTGCGTATTCTGGAAAGCGGTGATACAAAGCGTAGCCTGCCTAGGAAAGAGTTGGCGTTTGCGAGATGCTGCTACTGGTGCCGCCGCTGTTGTTCTTGCGGCGGGAGTCAATACATCTACCCAGTGGGCTGTCACAGTCATATAGTCCTGAGTCTGCCCTGCTCCACTTGTCCACATGTCCGTGGTTAAGTGGACATTGGGTACAACTGCATTTTTTAGGACACTGGTGAGTCTTTTTCTGAGGTCTGTGTACATTTTCGGTATCGCCTGCCTAGAGAAATGGAACCTAGATGGTATTTGGTACCGGGGACACAGTACCTCAATCAAGTCTATAGTTGGCTCTGAAGTAATGATGGATACCGGAACCACGTTTCTCACTGCCCAGGAAGCCAAGGCCTCAGTTATCCGCTTTGCAGCAGGATGACTGCTGTGATATTTCATCTTCCTTGCAAAGGACTGTTGGACAGTCAATTGCTTGGTGGAAGTAGTAAAAGTGGTCTTACGACTTCCCCTCTGGGATGACCATCGACTCCCAGCAGCAACAACAGCAGCGCCAGCAGCAGTAGGCGTTACACTCAAGGATGCATCGGAGGAATCCCAGGCAGGAGAGAACTCGTCAGAATTGCCAGTGACATGGCCTGCAGGACTATTGGCATTCCTGGGGAAGGAGGAAATTGACACTGAGGGAGTTGGTGGGGTGGTTTGCGTGAGCTTGGTTACAAGAGGAAGGGATTTACTGGTCAGTGGACTGCTTCCGCTGTCGCCCAAAGTTTTTGAACTTGTCACTGACTTATGATGAATGCGCTGCAGGTGACGTATAAGGGAGGATGTTCCGAGGTGGTTAACGTCCTTACCCCTACTTATTACAGCTTGACAAAGGCAACACACGGCTTGACACCTGTTGTCCGCATTTCTGTTGAAATACTTCCACACCGAAGAGCTGATTTTTTTGGTATTTTCACCAGGCATGTCAATGGCCATATTCCTCCCACGGACAACAGGTGTCTCGCCGGGTGCCTGACTTAAACAAACCACCTCACCATCAGAATCCTCCTTGTCAATTTCCTCCCCAGCGCCAGCAACACCCATATCCTCCTCATCCTGGTGTACTTCAACACTGACATCTTCAATCTGACTATCAGGAACTGGACTGCGGGTGCTCCTTCCAGCACTTGCAGGGGGCATGCAAATGGTGGAAGGTGCATGCTCTTCACGTCCAGTGTTGGGAAGGTCAGGCATCGCAACCGACACAATTGGACTCTCCTTGTGGATTTGTGATTTTGAAGAACGCACAGTTCTTTGCTGTGCTTTTGCCAGCTTAAGTCTTTTCATTTTTCTAGCGAGAGGCTGAGTGCTTCCATCCTCATGTGAAGCTGAACCACTAGCCATGAACATAGGCCAGGGCCTCAGCCGTTCCTTGCCACTCCGTGTGGTAAATGGCATATTGGCAAGTTTACGCTTCTCCTCCGACGATTTTTATTTAGATTTTTGAGTCCTTTTTTTACTGATCTTTTGTGTTTTGGATTTTACATGCTCTGTACTATGACATTGGGCATCGGCCTTGGCAGACGACGTTGATGGAATTTCATCGTCTCGGCCATGACTAGTGGCAGCAGCTTCAGCACGAGGTGGAAGTGGATCTTGATCTTTCCCTATTTTTGGAACCTCAACATTTTTGTTCTCCATATTTTAATAGGCACAACTAAAAGGCACCTCAGGTAAACAATGGAGATGGATGGATACTAGTATACTTATGGATGACGAGTGACTGACGACACAGAGGTAGCTACAGCCGTGGACTACCGTACTGCGTCTGCTAGTATAGAGATGATAATTAATGATATAAAAAAAATATATATATAACTACTGTAGGTATATATAATATAATGACGGACCTGGTGGACACTGTCAGCAGACTGCTAAACTACTAGTATGAAGAAGATAGAAAAAAACTTCCACCACAGGTAGGTAGGTATACAATTATGGACGAGCACTGACGACACAGAGATAGCCACAGCCGTGGACTACCGTACTGCGTCTGCTAGTATAGAGATGATAATTAATGATATAAAAAAAAATATATATAACTACTGTAGGTATATATAATATAATGACGGACCTGGTGGACACTGTCAGCAGACTGCTAAACTACTAGTATGAAGAAGATAGAAAAAAAAACCCACCACAGTTAGGTATACAATTATGGACGAGTGACGACACAGAGGTAGGTACAGCCGTGAACTACCGTACTGCGTCTGCTAGTATAGATAATATACTAAATATATTACTACTGTAGGTATATAATATAATGACGGACCTGGTGGACACTGTCAGCAGACTCCTAAACTACTAGTATGAAGAAGATAGAAAAAAAAAACCCACCACAGGTAGGTATACAATTATGGACGAGCACTGACGACACAGAGGTAGGTACAGCCGTGGACTACCGTACTGCGTCTGCTAGTATAGATAATATAATAAATATATTACTACTGTAGGTATATAATATAATGACGGACCTGGTGGACACTGTCAGCAGACTGCTAAACTACTAGTATGAAGAAGATAAAAAAAAAACCCACCACAGGTAGGTAGGTATACAATTATGGACGAGCACTGACGACACAGAGATAGCCACAGCCGTGGACTACCGTACTGCGTCTGCTAGTATAGATAATATAATAAATATATTACTACTGTAGGTATATAATATAATGATGGACCTGGTGGACACTGTCAGTAGACTCCTAAACTACTAGTATGAAGAAGATAGAAAAAAAAAACCCACCACAGGTAGGTAGGTATACAATTATGGACGAGCACTGACGACACAGAGATAGCCACAGCCGTGGACTACCGTACTGCGTCTGCTAATATAGAGATGATAAAGATGAAAAAAAAAATATAACACTACTGCAGATAAATATTTATATAATATATGTATGACGGACCTGCTGGACACTGTCAGCAGAATGCGTTTATAGAATAAAAAAAAAACACCACAGGAGTGTTTAACTTTTTCAGGCAGACAATATACTGGTGGTCACACTGGCAGCAAAAGTGTTCACTGTACTCCTGCTATAACTGCTCCCCAGTCTCCCCCACAATTAAGCTGTGTGAGCAGTGAGCACTCAGCACAGTCAGATATACATAGATGATATATCATGCAGCACACTGAGGCTGAGCACAGATATGGTATGTGTATCGTTTTTTTTCAGGCAGAGAACGGATTATAAATAATAAAACTGGTGGTCACTATCAGCAAAACTCTACACTACTGAGTACTCCTGACAAGTTCAACTGCTCCCCAAATTAGTAGTAATTCAAATGTCACTCGTCTCTATCTTCTAATCTAAACGGAGAGGACGCCAGCCACGTCCTCTCCCTATCAATCTCAATGCATGTGTGAAAATGGCGGCGACGCGCGGCTCCTTATATAGAATCCAAGTCTCGTGAGAATCCGACAGCGGGATGATGACGTTCGGGCGCGCTCGGGTTAACCGAGCAAGGCGGGAGGATCCGAGTCTGCTCGGACCCGTGCAAAAAAGGGTGAAGTTCGGGCGGGTTCGGATTCCGAGGAACCGAACCCGCTCATCTCTTATGGCCACCCAGCATGACGCCTCCCTTCTTGACCATGCTGTAATTGCAGTCGCACTGCAGTTCAGCGTGATCATAAAAAATGGTGTAGCCTCCTGCTGGTGCAGACTGTATGTGCGCGCAGGAAGCCGCCACCATTTTTGTGATCACAGCGGCTGAATGTGATGTCATACAGCCGCTGTGACCACGCCCCCTGTGTCTCCTCCATTGCAGACCCCATTTTGAAGCCTTGCCCCCGCACCGCTCCATCCCTGACTTGGAAATGGAGTGTTGCTGACCCCCCTCTCCCCCCCTGCCCCGATTGACAGGCAGAGGCGATCGCATTCTCTGCGGGGTGCCGCAGAAAATGCAGGCACATGCGTATGCTCTTAGCAATTTTTGCAGTTGGATCACTTATTGTGATTGCAATCCAACCTGAATCAGGCCCTATTACCTATCACAATGCGCTGCGGGCAGTACAAAATTGGTTTAATATAGGAGAAAAACCCCCAGACCTGTGCTCCTTAACTGTACCTGGTGGCTAGTGGAGCGGCTGCCCAGTAATCAGTGTCCACGCCAGTGCGCACACGGTCCACCCCCTACGGCCACGCTCCCCTTCATCAGCGGCCTCGTGATCCGGAAGGGCGGTGTGTGTGTGACTGACCTTAGGAAGAAACCGGAGCCTCCGCTGCAGTGACCCAGCAACCAGGGCACGGGAGTATACAGCGCCGCTGGGAGTGATGAAGCTGCAGTAAAGATGTCTATTAGACCTAGCCTGCTGCAGCCCTTGTAGATTCTCATAAAACAAGTTCTTCTTTTCTTGTCAAAATGAATAGCTAAGAATAGGCTGCCTGAGGCAGGCCCCTGTTAAGTGGCCTGCTACTGAAGGCACCAACTACAAACTGAGCTCCCTGTTCATGGAAGCGGGGTTATAGAGGAGGATGCACTGAGCATCTTGGGAACAGTCAAAAGCTTTGAGCCGGTTGGTGCCTCAGATCAAGATCCTACTCTACACCCCAATGTGAATCCTTGTGGAGTCCTGTGTACCCCACAGAAGAAATTAATGTGTCACACCCATTGGCAGCAACCTTAGAATAGCTGCTGATGGGCACAATTGAGAAAGGAAGGGGGGGGGGGGGACATTTGAATCCAGCACATAGATGCAATTCAAATATGTAATTTGTACCTTCCTATTTTAAAATATAATGGATGAACTTCACCCTGTGAGAACAATCTTCATGATCAAGAGATCTCATATGCAAAATAAGTATGAGTTGGGATAGGGCTGGGGAGGGTGGCTGCTCGGCCCCTCCCCCGTCAAGTTAAGGAGATTCAACTGAGGAAGCACAAGGGAACTCTCGTCTGGGGACAACAACTGCAGGGAGACCACATCTTTTCAGATGAACATGGGAGGGCGGAAGGCTGCCTAATACTGAAGCACCATCAAATATCAAACCATATGCAACAACTAGTACAAGCATTCCTGGGGGAAGGTCTGCAGCAGACGGATTTGCATACGGTGATGTCATCCAAGCAGTGGGCCAAAGTTGGCTGGAACCCTCATTTGCATATGAAAATAGAAAAGGGGCATGCAGGGCATGGCGGCCTTTTGCGGTGCTTGGATGACCCCTAGTTCGCATTAAACACCCCCACCCTCCTTTGGTGTGGGGCTCATGTTGGCTATGCCCCAGCCCCTGAAGCATTCAAGCTGATTTCTTGCAGCAGCTGGGCACTGTAACAGCTCCAGAGCTGCTCTGTAAGGCAACTAAAAGGGTGTGGGCCCTGCAGC
Source organism: Pseudophryne corroboree (assembly GCF_028390025.1). Lineage (NCBI taxonomy): Eukaryota > Metazoa > Chordata > Amphibia > Anura > Myobatrachidae > Pseudophryne > Pseudophryne corroboree. The sequence goes on from NW_026967732.1 coordinate 95,106, forward strand.
ACTACCTGTAGTTCGCATTGTGTGTTGGAAGGCACAAAGTAAGCAGACGGGAGAAGTCAGGATAGTGCGCAAGGGCATAGAAGGCAGTGGCTCCAGAAAAGAGAAGTGGAAACAGACAGCAAACTAGGCTGGAGAGAGGCCTGAGACAAAGAGATCTGAATTATACGAGAGCCGACCAGGGGAAACACAAATTATGCAATCAAGTTTCCCACATTTGGGGAAATCGCAGGAGCAGCACACCCAGAGTGCAATGGGTGAGCCTTGCCCTTGGAGAAGCACCTTCATGATCATAGTATCTCACCTGGCAGGTAAGTAGGAGTTGGGCTAGAGCTGGGGAGGGTCACTGCTCGGGCACCCCCCTGTCAAGTGAAGGAGATCCAACTGAGGCAGCACAAGGGTACTCTCGAAAGAAGAACAAGGCTAGAGGAATATATGAGACAAAGAAATCTGACTTTTACCAGAGCTGACCAGAGGAAAACACAAACACAGTCCCCCACTACCACAAAAAATGCAGGCGAGTTTCCCACATTTGGGGAAATCACAGGGGTCAGCATACCCAGAATGCAATGAATGAACCTCACCCTGGGAGAACAATCTTCATGACCATGGTATCTCCTATGCAAAATAAGTATGATTTGGGATAGGGCTGGGGAGGGCCGCTGCTCAGGCACATCTCTGTCAAGTAAAGGAGATTCAACTGAGGCAGCACAAGGGAACTCTCATCTGGGGACAACAACTGCAGGGAGAACACATATTTTCAGATGAACATGGGAGGGAAGAAGGGAATTCCACATCCTGATTGCCCTAACAGTGAAGAAACCTTTCCTCCATTGCGTTCTGAACTTTCCTCCAGTCGCAGCGAGTGACCACGTGTTCTTTTAATAAATAATTCCTCTGATAACTCTTTGTTATGTATCTTTACATATTTGAAGATATTAATAATATCTCCTCTTAGGCACCTCTTTTCTAGTGTATAAATATTCAGCCTAGTAAGTCTTTCCTTATAGTCCAGTACTTTAAGGCCTTTAATCAATTTAGTCTTCAGGATCTCTGACACTTCCATGAGCAGCAGAGTAGTGCAATGGAAGCATGCTGGGCCCATAACCCAGAGGTCGATTGATCGAAACTATCCTCTGCTATGTGCATTTTTTTTTTTATAATTAAAGTAATCAAAAACTGGGATTGATATTTTGGCACTTTTATTTTTACTTAAAGTACAATAACTTTTATCATTTTAATTTGTTTTAATAGTATATTGACAGCATTGTTTTCTTTAAAAAATCCACTTAATTTTCTTTACCCTATTACTGAAATGGTAATTGACAAAAACAAACTACATTGTCACCAGAAGAGCAATGCAAAATGTACAAGTGATATATGAAAATCATCTTCCATCTTGAATTTCAATGATGCATTGGGACAACAATTTGTGAGAAACATCTTCACCCATAAAGAAAGATTTTCTTAATTCCTTACCTGTGTGCTGATTAGATATCACCTTGTTTTCACATTAAACAGACTTCCCCATGAGGAAGCAGCAAGGATGCAGTGACGTTTCCTGGTGTCAACCTGTATTATTTCAGTAGACATTGAAATGAGGATGCATCTTTGATGCCTTTCCAATGAAGCAAGTTTAATTCAGTAATAGGTGAAAAACCATTCCTACAAAGGTGTTAATCAGAGACTTGGCTTTGTGGACACTTTTCAGAGAGCAAATTTGTTAGCATAAACATAAAATCAGAAAATGAAGAGCTGTTTAATCACTCAATTGGACTTTTCTGCCAGCATAATTTTTTTTCTCTGCAACTCACTGCTAAATTGTGCTTCCTAGCTGTTTTTTTATAAAATCACTTAATCAAATCTAACTCTGATTACATCAGAGAAGGCCAGGTACCCTACACCATAAGGGGGGTTTTTGAAATTTTGACTTGTCTACTTAAAGATCACCAAAATCTGATTACAAGTTCAATTACATCCCTGGGTGGGATTGAACCACCAACCTTTTGGTTAATAGCCAAACATGCTAACCGATTGCGCCACAGAGACACCTTGCGAAAGTCAATACTGACAAAGGCTAATAAGCATTCATCTAGAACGTTTCCTAGAAAAACTTTAAAAAGTCAATAATCTGGAGAATTTTTGTAAGAAACACATTGGTACTTTCCCATGATGAGTGAGTGCTTCAGGATTTCTTGCACTTACATGGGCTATTAACCAAAAGGTTGGTGGTTCAATCCCACCCAGGGATGTAATTGACCTTGTCATCAGATTTTGGTGATCTTTAAGTAGACAAGTCAAAATTTCAAACCCCCTCTTATGGTGTAGGGTACCTGGCCTTCTCTGACGTAATCAGAGTTAGATTTAATTAAGTGATTTTATAAAAAACAGCTAGGAAGCACAATTTAGCAGTGGGTTGCAGAGAAAAAAATAACATTTTAAACCTACCGGTAATTTTTTTTTCTCGTAGTCCGTAGAGGATGATGGGGACTCCGTAAGGACCATGGGGGATAGACGGGCTCCGCAGCAGACATGGGCACTTTAAGAAAGACTTTAGATCTGGGTGTGCACTGGCTCCTCCCTCTATGCCCCTCCTCCATACCTCAGTTAGAGAAACTGTGCCCAGAGGAGACGGACAGTACGAGGAAAGGATTTTTGTTAATCCAAGGTCAAGATTCATACCAGCCACACCAATCACACCGTATAACTTGTGATATACTACCCAGTTAACAGTATGAAAACAACATAGCATCAGTCCAAGACCGATGAAAACTAACATATAACCCTTATGTAAGCAATAACTATATACAAGTCTTGCAGAAGTAGACCGCACTTGGGACGGGCACCCAGCATCCTCTACGGACTACGAGAAAAAGATTTACCGGTAGGTTTAAAATCTTATTTTCTCTTACGTCCTAGAGGATGCTGGGGACTCCGTAAGGACCATGGGGATTATACCAAAGCTCCCAAACGGGCAGGAGAGTGCGGATGACTTTGCAGCACCGATTGAGCAAACAGGAGGTCCTCCTCAGCCAGGGTATCAAACTTATAGAACTTTGCAAAGGTGTTTGAACCAATTTTGACCCACTGCTTGGATGACATCACCATATGCAAATCCATCTGCGGCAGGCCTTCCCCCAGGAATGCTTGCACTAGTTGTTGCATTTGGTTTGTTGTTTGGGGGTGCTTCAGTATTAGGCAGCCTTCTGCCCTCCCATGTTCATCTGAAAATATGTGTTCTCCCTGCAGTTGTTGTCCCCAGATGAGAGTTCCCTTGTGCTGCCTCAGTTGAATCTCCTTTACTTGACAGAGATGTGCCTGAGCAGCGGCCCTCCCTAGCCCTATCCCAAATCATACTTATTTTGCATAGGAGATACCATGGTCATGAAGATTGTTCTCCCAGGGTTAGGTTAATTCATTGCATTCTGGGTATGCTGACCCCTGTGATTTCCCCAAATGTGGGAAACTCAACTGCATTATTTGTGGTAGTGGGGGACTGTGTTTGTGCTTTCCTCTGGTCAGCTCTGGTAAAAGTCAGATTTCTTTGTCTCAGATCTTCCTCTAGCCTTGTTCTTCTTTCGAGAGTTCCCTTGTGCTGCCTCAGTTGGATCTCCTTCACTTGACAGGGGGGTGCCCGAGCAGCGACCCTCCCCAGCTCTAGCCCAACTCCTACTTACCTGCCAGGTGAGATACTATGATCATGAAGATGCTTCTCCCAGGGCAAGGCTCACCCATTGCACTCTGGGTGTGCTGCCCCTGCGATTTCCCCAAATGTGGGAAACTTGACTGCATAATTTGTGTTTCCCCTGGTCGGCTCTCATATAATTCAGATCTCTTTGTCTCAGGTCTCTCTCCAGCCTAGTTTGCTGTCTGTTTCCACTTCTTTTTTCTTGAGCCCCTCCCTTCTATACCCTTGTGCACTATCCTGACTTCTCCCGTCTGCTTACTTTGTGCCTTCCAACGCACAATACAAACTACAGGTAGTGCTGCAGGGCCCACACCCTTTTACTTGCTTTACAGAGCAGCTCTGGAGCTGTTACAGTGCCCAGCTGCTGCAAGAAATCAGCTTGAATGCTTCAGGGGCTGGGGCATAGCCAACATGAGCCCCACACCGAAGGAGGGTGGAGGTGTTTAATGCGAACTAGGGGTCATCCAAGCGCCGCAAAAGGCCGCCATGCCCTGCACACCCCTTTATTCTTTTCATATGCAGACGAGGGTTGAAGCCAACTTTGACCCACTGCTTGGATGACATCACCATATTCAAATCCATCTGCTGCAGGCCTTCCCCCAGGAATGCTTGCACTAGTTGTTGCATTTGGTTTGTTGTTTGGGGGTGCTTCAGTATTAGGCAGCCTTCTGCCCTCCCATGTTCATCTGAAAATATGTGTTCTCCCTGCAGTTGTTGTCCCCAGATGAGAGTTCCCTTGTGCTGCCTCAGTTGAATCTCCTTTACTTGACAGAGATGTGCCTGAGCAGCGGCCCTCCCCAGCCCTATCCCAAATCATACTTATTTTGCATAGGAGATACCATGGTCATGAAGATTGTTCTCCCAGGGTTAGGTTCATTCATTGCATTCTGGGTATGCTGACCCCTGTGATTTCCCCAAATGTGGGAAACTCAACTGCATTATTTGTGGTAGTGGGGGACTGTGTTTGTGCTTTCCTCTGGTCAGCTCTGGTAAAAGTCAGATTTCTTTGTCTCAGATCTTCCTCTAGCCTTGTTCTTCTTTCGAGAGTTCCCTTTTGCTGCCTCAGTTGGATCTCCTTCACTTGACAGGGGGGTGCCCGAGCAGCGACCCTCGCCAGCTCTAGCCCAACTCCTACTTACCTGCCAGGTGAGATACTATGATCATGAAGATGCTTCTCCCAGGGCAAGGCTCACCCATTGCACTCTGGCTGTGCTGCCCCTGCGATTTCCCCAAATGTGGGAAACTTGACTGCATAATTTGTGTTTCCCCTGGTCGGCTCTCATATAATTCAGATCTCTTTGTCTCAGGTCTCTCTCCAGCCTAGTTTGCTGTCTGTTTCCACTTCTTTTTTCTTGAGCCCCTCCCTTCTATACCCTTGTGCACTATCCTGACTTCTCCCATCTGCTTACTTTGTGCCTTCCAACGCACAATGCAAACTACAGGTAGTGCTGCAGGGCCCACACCCTTTTACTTGCTTTACAGAGCAGCTCTGGAGCTGTTACAGTGCCCAGCTGCTGCAAGAAATCAGCTTGAATGCTTCAGGGGCTGGGGCATAGCCAACATGAGCCCCACACCGAAGGAGGGTGGAGGTGTTTAATGCGAACTAGGGGTCATCCAAGCGCCGCAAAAGGCCGCCATGCCCTGCACACCCCTTTTTTCTTTTCATATGCAGACGAGGGTTGAAGCCAACTTTGACCCACTGCTTGGATGACATCACCATATGCAAATCCATCTGCTGCAGGCCTTCCCCCAGGAATGCTTGCACTAGTAGTTGCATTTGGTTCGTTGTTTGGGGGTGCTTCAGTTTTAGGCAGCCTTCTGCCCTCCCATGTTCATCTGAAAATATGTGTTCTCCCTGCAGTTGTTGTCCCCAGATGAGAGTTCCCTTGTGCTGCCTCAGTTGAATCTCCTTTACTTGACAGAGATGTGCCTGAGCAGCGGCCCTCCCCAGCCCTATCCCAAATCATACTTATTTTGCATAGGAGATACCTTGGTCATGAAGATTGTTCTCCCAGGGTGAGGTTCATTCATTGCATTCTGGGTATGCTGACCCCTGTGATTTCCCCAAATGTGGGAAACTCGACTGCATTATTTGTGGTAGTGGGGGACTGTGTTTGTGCTTTCCTCTGGTCAGCTCTGGTAAAAGTCAGATTTCTTTGTCTCAGATCTTCCTCTAGCCTTGTTCTTCTTTCGAGAGTTCCCTTGTGCTGCCTCAGTTGGATCTCCTTCACTTGACAGGGGGTGCCCAAGCAGCAATCCTCCACAGCTCTAGCCCAACTCCTACTTACCTGCCAGGTGAGATACTATGATCTTCACTGTTAGGGCAATCAGGATGTGGAATTCCCTGCCAGGGAAGGTGGTAATGGCGGACTCTGTAATTGGATTTAAAAAAGGAATGGATACATTTCTGAATGAAAAAGCTATCCAAGGTTATAATACTTAAAATATCAACATGGTTAATCCGGGGGTAACATGAGTTGTAGTAGTTAACTAGTCATAAAACATTATTCAGCAAGTATGTAGAATCATCACAACTTAAAACAGGTTGAACACGATGGGCAATTTGCCTCTTTTCAACCTCAAAAACTATATTACTATATGTTACTATATTACTATGTTACTGTAGTATACAGAACACCACAATGTAATGAGCAGTGATAGTGAGCACTGATGAGGATACTAGAACTGACACTGAGCAGCAAGATGCAGCACTGGACTATTAGTAATGTACTGTAGTATGCTGAGCACCACAATGCAGCACAAGACAATGAGCAGTGATACTGAGCACTGATGAGGATACTACTGAGAACTGACACTGAGCAGGAGAGACACACTACTAGTATTACTGAGCAGCAATAAGTAACCACTGATACTGAGCACTGATATTGAGATTTCCACTGAGAGAACATAGCCACGTCCTCTCCGCTCCCTCTTCAATGCACGAGTAAAAATGGCGGCAACGCGCAGCTCTTTATATGAAATCCGAATCTCGCGAGAATTCGACAGCGGGATGATGACATTTTCCCTTGTTCAGGTTTTCCGAGTCAGGCGGGAACAACCGAGCCTGCCTCGGACCAGTGTAAACCACGTGGAGTTCGTGGGGAATTCGGTTCTCGGAGAACCGAACCCGCTCCTCTCTACCTTATACCCATATATTTTTTTATTTTCAATCTAAGCCCCTGCAGTTTTCTGTAAGCATCTGCTTCGCTATGATGATCAACAAGTCACAAGGGCAAACACTCAGGGCTTGAGGCGTAGATCTTAGGACCAGCTGCTACAAGCATGGCAGAGGTGTCACTATCACTGGTGACACCCAGAGAGGTGGCGAAGGAGATTGTAATGCAGTGCGCGCAGATAAGCAGCGCAATGGTAAAAAGGAGGCATGGTTTCATAGGTAGGGGCGTGGCCTGGTGGCCTGAATCTACATTTTGTTGCTCCGGGTGTCCCGGGGGTTGGGGGCTGCACCCGGGGACTAGTGTGTGAGCGGTGCTGGCTCCTGCACAGTGACAGGACATGGCCACCCAGCATGACGCCTCCCTTCTTGACCAATCTGTAATTGCAGTCGCACTGCAGTTCAGCGTGATCATAAAAAATGGTGTAGCCTCCTGCTGGTGCAGACTGTATGTGCGCGCAGGAAGCCGCCACCATTTTTGTGATCACAGCGGCTGAATGTGATGTCATACAGCCGCTGTGACCACGCCCCCTGTGTCTACTCCGTTGCAGACCCCATTTTGAAGCCTTGCCCCCGCACCGCTCCATCCCTGACTTGGAAATGGAGTGTTGCTGACCCCCCTCTCCCCCCCTGCCCCGATTGACAGGCAGAGGCGATCGCATTCTCTGCGGGGTGCCGCAGAAAATGCAGGCACATGCGTATGCTCTTAGCAATTTTTGCAGTTGGATCGCTTACTGTGATTGCAATCCAACCTGAATCAGGCCCTATTACCTATCACAATGCGCTGCGGGCAGTACAAAATTGGTTTAATATGGGAGAAAAAACCCCAGACCTGTGCTCCTTAACTGTACCTGGTGGCTCGTGGAGCGGCTGCCCAGTAATCAGTGTCCACGCCAGTGCGCACACGGTCCACCCCCTACGGCCACGCTCCCCTTCATCAGCGGCCTCGTGATCCGGAAGGGCGGTGCGTGTGTGACTGACCTTAGGAAGAAACCGGAGCCTCCGCTGCAGTGACCCAGCAACCAGGGCACGGGAGTATACAGCGCCGCTGGGAGTGATGAAGCTGCAGTAAAGATGTCTATTAGACCTAGCCTGCTGCAGCCCTTGTAGATTCTCATAAAAAAAGTTCTTATTTTCTTGTCAAAATTAATAGCTAAGAATAGGCTGCCTGAGGCAGGCCCCTGTTAAGTGGCCTGCTACTGAAGGCACCAACTACAAACTGAGCTCCCTGTTCATGGAAGCGGGGTTATAGAGGAGAATGCGCTGAGCATCTTGGGAACAGTCAAAAGCTTTGAGCCGGTTGGTGCCTCAGATCAAGATCCTACTCTACACCCCAATGTGAATCCTTGTGGAGTCCAGTGTACCCCACAGAAGAAATTAATGTGTCACACCCATTGGCAGCAACCTTAGAATAGCTGCTGACGGGCACAATTGAGAAAGGAAGGGGGGGGGACATTTGAATCCAGCACATAGATGCAATTCAAATATGTAATTTGAACCTTCCTATTTTAAAATATAATGGATGAACTTCACCCTGTGATAACAATCTTCATGATATAGAGATCTCATATGCAAAATAAGTATGAGTTGGGATAGGGCTGGGGAGGGTGGCTGCTCGGGCAAGCCCCTCCCCCGTCAAGTTAAGGAGATTCAACTGAGGAAGCACAAGGGAACTCTCGTCTGGGGACAACAACTGCAGGGAGACCACATTTTTTCAGATGAACATGGGAGGGCGGAAGGCTGCCTAATACTGAAGCACCATCAAATATCAAACCATATGCAATAACTAGTACAAGCATTCCTGGGGGAAGGTCTGCAGGAGACGAATTTGCATACGGTGATGTCATCCAAGCAGTGGGCCAAAGTTGGCTGGAACCCTCATCTGCATATGAAAAGAGAAAAGGGTTATGCAGGGCATGGCAGCCTTTTGCGGCGCTTGGATGACCCCTAGTTCGCATTAAACACCTCCACCCTCCTTCGGTGTGGGGCTCATGTTGGCTATGCCCCAGCCCCTGAAGCATTCAAGCTGATTTCTTGCAGCAGCTGGGCACTGTAACAGCTCCAGAGCTGCTCTGTAAGGCAAATAAAAGGGTGTGGGCCCTGCAGCACTACCTGTAGTTCGCATTGTGCGTTGGAAGGCACAAAGTAAGCAGACGGGAGAAGTCAGGATAGTGCGCAAGGGCATAGAAGGGAGCGGCTCAAGAAAAGAGAAGTGGAAACAGACAGCAAACTAGGCTGGAGAGAGACCTGAGACAAAGAGATCTGAATTATACGAGAGCCGACCAGGGGAAACACAAATTATGCAGTCAAGTTTCCCATATTTGGGGAAATCGCAGGGGCAGCACACCCAGAGTGCAATGGTTGAGCCTTGCCCTGGGAGAAGCACCTTCAAGATCATAGTATCTCACCTGGCAGGTAAGTAGGAGTTGGGCTAGAGCTGGGGAGGGTCGCTGCTCGGGCACCCCCCTGTCAAGTGAAGGAGATCCAACTGAGGCAGCACAATGGAACTCTCGAAAGAAGAACAAGGCTAGAGGAAGATCTGAGACAAAGAAATCTGACTTTTACCAGAGCTGACCAGCGGAAAACACAAACACAGTCCCCAACTACCACAAATAATGCAGGCGAGTTTCGCACATTTGGGTAAATCACAGGGGTCAGCATACCCAGAATGCAATGAATGAACCTCACCCTGGGTGAACAATTTTCATGACCATGGTGTCTCCTATGCAAAATAAGTATGATTTGGGATAGGGCTGGGGAGGGCCGCTGCTCAGGCACATCTCTGTCAAGTAAAGGAGATTCAACTGAGGCAGCACAAGGGAACTCTCATATGGGGACAACAACTGCAGGGAGAACACATATTTTCAGATGAACATGGGAGGGCAGAAGGCTGCCTAATACTGAAGCACCCCCAAACAACAAACCAAATGCAACAACTAGTGCAAGCATTCCTGGGGGAAGGCCTGCAGCAGATGGATTTGCATATGGTGATGTTATCCAAGCAGTGGGTCAAAGTTGGCTTCAACCCTCATCTGCATATGAAAAGAGAAAAGGGGCGTGCAGGGCATGGCGGCCTTTTGCGGTGCTTGGATGACCCCTAGATCGCATTAAACACCCCCACCCTCCTTTGGTGTGGGGCTCATGTTGGCCATGCCCCATCCCATGAAGCATTCAAGCTGATTTCTTGCAGCAGCTGGGCACTGTAACAGCTCCAGAGCTGCTCTGTAAGGCAAGTAAAAGGGTGTGGGCCCTGCAGCACTACCTGTAGTTTGCATTGTGCATTGGAAGGCACAAAGTAAGCAGACGGGAGGAGAAGTCAGGATAGTGCACAAGGGTATAGAAGGGAGGGGCTCAAGAAAAAAGAAGTGGAAACAGAGAGCAAACTAGGCTGGAGAGAGACCTGAGACAAAGAGATCTGAATTATACGAGAGCCGACCAGAGGAAACACAAATTATGCAGTCAAGTGTCCCACATTTGGGGAAATCGTAGGAGCAGCACACCCAGTGTGCAATGGGTGAGCCTTGCCCTGGGAGAAGCACCTTCCTGATTATAGTATCTCACCTGGGTGTGCTGCCCCTGCGATTTCCCCAAATGTGGGAAACTTGACTGCATAATTTATGTTTCCCCTGGTCGGCTCTCATATAATTCAGATCTCTTTGTCTCAGGTCTCTCTCCAGCCTAGTTTGCTGTCTGTTTCCACTTCTTTTTTCTTGAGCCCCTCCCTTCTATACCCTTGTGGACTATCCTGACTTCTCCTCCTGTCTGCTTACTTTGTGCCTTCCAATGCACAATGCAAACTACAGGTAGTGCTGCAGGGCCCACACCCTTTTACTTGCCTTACAGAGCAGCTCTGGAGCTGTTACAGTGCCAAGCTGCTGCAAGAAATCAGCTTGAATGCTTCAGGGGCTGGGGCATGGCCAACATGAGCCCCACACCGAAGGAGGGTGGGGGTGTTTAATGCGAACTAAGGGTCATCCAAGCGCCGCAAAAGGCCGCCATGCCCTGCATACCCCTTTTCTCTTTTCATATGCAGATGAGGGTTCCAGCCAACTTTGGCCCACTGCTTGGATGACATCACTATATGCATATCCGTCTTCTGCAGACCTTCCCCCAGGAATGCTTGTACTAGTTGTTGCATTTGGTTTGTTGTTTGGGGGTGCTTCAGTATTAGGCAGCCTTCTGCCCTCCCATGTTCATCTGAAAATATGTGTTCTCACTGCAGTTGTTGTCCCCAGATGAGAGTTCCCTTGTGCTGCCTCAGTTGAATCTCCTTTACTCTAAAACTTGTAAAACTTAGCAAAAGTGTTTACTAAATAGCTGCTCGGCAAAGTTGCAATGCCGAGACTCCCCGACCAGCTGCCCAGGATGAACCCACCTTTCTAGTAGAATGGGTCTTCACCTAATTCAGTAACGGCAATCCTGCCGTGGAATGAGCATGCTGAATCTTACCACAGATCCAGCGCATAATTGTCTACATGGAAGCAGGACACCCAATCCTGTTGGGAGCATACAGGACAAACAGAGCCTCTGTTTTCCTAATCTGAACCGTTCTGGTGACATAAATTTTCAAAGTTCTGACCACAGCCAGAGACTTTGACTCAACGAAGGTGTCAGTGGCCAAAGGCACCATGTGGAAAGATGAACCACCTTCGGCAGAAATAGTTGACGTGTCCTCAATTCTGCTCTATCTTCATGAAATATCAAATAAAGGCTCTTGTGATACTGCATGGTTTGTACTGTTTTCCATGTGCTCCCAGATCTTTCAAGCAAGAAGCATGGTCAAGAAAGTTCTGTTTGAAAAGAAACAACATTTACTGTCATTGTTATAGAATTTGGGAGAAAAAACAAGAAGAAATCTGCACTGTTGACGCACTGGACAGAATGAATGAATCATAAAATATAACCTTTATTAAGTATGTATTAAAATTGGATAAATATTAATATTATTATCCCAAACTGCAGTGAAACATAAAGGTTAAAATCACAGAACTAACATACATGTGCATAAGAAGAATAAAGAGATGTGAAAAAAAGGTTTAAAAAGCGTGTCCGTGTGTGATTATTTTTGAAGGCACAACCCTGGCGGGGTTGTTTATATAGATATATATGTTGCTAATAATCACTTTCTAGCGTAATGTTATTAAATAGCTGTTAGTATCTATGTCGTCAGGTACCACTGGGTCGTATCCTATATACTCCTGTGGGAAACTTGACTGCATAATTTGTGTTTCCCCTGGTCGGCTCTCGTATAATTCAGATCTCTTTGTCTCAGGTCTCTCTCCAGCCTAGTTTGCTGTCTGTTTCCACTTCTCTTTTCTTGAGCCGCTGCCTTCTATGCCCTTGTGCACTCTCCAGACTTCTCCTGTCTGCTTACTTTGTGCCTTCCAACGCACAATGCAAACTACAGGTAGTGCTGCAGGGCCCACACCCTTTTACTTGCCTTACAGAGCAGCTCTGGAGCTGTTACAGTGCCCAGCTGCAGCAAGAAATCAGCTTGAATGCTTCAGGGGCTGGGGCATAGCCAACATGAGCCCCACACCGACGGAGGGTGGAGGTGTTTAATGCAAACTAGGGGTCAGCCAAGCGCCGCAAAAGGCCGCCATGCCCTGCATGCCCCTTTTCTCTTTTCATATGCAGACGAGGGTTGAAGCCAACTTTGACCCACTGCTTGGATGACATCACCATATGCAAATCCATCTGCGGCAGGCCTTCCCCCAGGAATGCTTGCACTAGTTGTTGCATTTGGTTTGTTGTTTGGGGGTGCTTCAGTATTAGGCAGCCTTCTGCCCTCCCATGTTCATCTGAAAATATGTGTTCTCCCTGCAGTTGTTGTCCCCAGATGAGAGTTCCCTTGTGCTGCCTCAGTTGAATCTCCTTTACTTGACAGAGATGTGCCTGAGCAGCGGCCCTCCCCAGCCCTATCCCAAATCATACTTATTTTGCATAGGAGATACCATGGTCATGAAGATTGTTCTCCCAGGGTTAGGTTCATTCATTGCGTTCTGGGTATGCTGACCTCTGTGATTTCCCCAAATGTGGGAAACTCAACTGCATTATTTGTGGTAGTGGGGGACTGTGTTTGTGCTTTCCTCTGGTCAGCTCTGGTAAAAGTCAGATTTCTTTGTCTCAGATCTTCCTCTAGCCTTGTTCTTCTTTCAAGAGTTCCCTTGTGCTGCCTCAGTTGGATCTCCTTCACTTGACAGGGGGGTGCCCGAGCAGCGACCCTCCCCAGCTCTAGCCCAACTCCTACTTACCTGCCAGGTGAGATACTATGATCATGAAGTTGCTTCTCCCAGGGCAAGGCTCACCCATTGCACTCTGGGTGTGCTGCCCCTGCGATTTCCCCAAATATGGGAAACTTGATTGCATAATTTGTGTTTCCCCTAGTCGGCTCTCATATAATTCAGATCTCTTTGTCTCAGGTCTCTCTCCAGCCTAGTTTGCTGTCTGTTTCCACTTCTTTTTTCTTGAGCCCCTCCCTTCTATACCCTTGTGCACTATCCTGACTTCTCCTCCTGTCTGCTTACTTTGTGCCTTCCGATGCACAATGCAAACTACAGGTAGTGCTGCAGGGCCCACACCCTTTTACTTGCCTTACAGAGCAGCTCTGGAGCTGTTACAGTGCCCAGCTGCTGCAAGAAATCAGCTTGAATGCTTCAGGGGCTGGGGCATAGCCAACATGAGCCCCACACCGACGGAGGGTGGAGGTGTTTAATGCGAACTAAGGGTCATCCAAGCGCCGCAAAAGGCCGCCATGCCCTGCATACCCCTTTTCTCTTTTCATATGCAGATGAGGGTTCCAGCCAACTTTGGCCCACTGCTTGGATGACATCACTGTATGCAAATCCGTCTTCTGCAGACCTTCCCCCAGGAATGCTTGTACTAGTTGTTGCATTTGGTTTGTTGTTTGGGGGTGCTTCAGTATTAGGCAGCCTTCCACCCTCCCATGTTCATCTGAACAGATGTGGTCTCCCTGCAGTTGTTGTCCCCAGACGAGAGTTCCCTTGTGCGTCCTCAGTTGAATCTCCTTAACTTGACGGGGGAGGGGCTGCCCGAGCAGCCACCCTCCCCAGCCCTATCCCAACTCATACTTATTTTGCATATGAGATCTCTTGATCATGAAGATTGTTCTCACAGGGTGAGGTTCATCCATTATATTTTAAAATAGGAAGGTACAAATTACATATTTGAATTGCATCTATGTGCTGGATTCAAATGTCCCCCCCCCCCTTCCTTTCTCAATTGTGCCCGTCAGCAGCTATTCTAAGGTTGCTGCCAATGGGTGTGACACATTAATTTCTTCTGTGGGGTACACTGGACTCCACAAGGATTCACATTGGGGTGTAGAGTAGGATCTTGATCTGAGGCACCAACCGGCTCAAAGCTTTTGACTGTTCCCAAGATGCTCAGCGCATCCTCCTCTATAACCCCGCTTCCATGAACAGGGAGCTCAGTTTGTAGTTGGTGCCTTCAGTAGCAGGCCACTTAACAGGGGCCTGCCTCAGGCAGCCTATTCTTAGCTATTAATTTTGACAAGAAAAGAAGAACTTGTTTTATGAGAATCTACAAGGGCTGCAGCAGGCTAGGTCTAATAGACATCTTTACTGCAGCTTCATCACTCCCAGCGGCGCTGTATACTCCCGTGCCCTGGTTGCTGGGTCACTGCAGCGGAGGCTCCAGTTTCTTCCTAAGGTCAGTCACACACACACCGCCCTTCCGGATCACGAGGCCGCTGATGAAGGGGAGCGTGGCCGTAGGGGGTGGACCGTGTGCGCACTGGCGTGGACACTGATTACTGGGCAGCCGCTCCACTAGCCACCAGGTACAGTTAAGGAGCACAGGTCTGGGAGTTTTACTCCTATATTAACCCAATTTTGTACTGCCCGCAGCGCATTGTGATAGGTAATAGGGCCTGATTCAGGTTGGAATGCAATCACAATAAGCGATCCAACTGCAAAAACAATACAGCTTTTCCTTGCCGATATCTCTCTTTTGCAAAGAGCTAGGCATTGGAAAATTCAGGGCTATAACGTGTAGATGAAGCACTAACAGTAGGCTTTAAAATTTTCATTCTAGTGTCTTTAGTTTGGGAGAAAAATGCAAAGGTACAATACAGCTTTTCCTTGCCGATATCTCTCTTTTGCAAAGAGATAGGCATTGGAAAATTCAGGGCTATAACGTGTAGATGAAGCACTAACAGGAGGCTTTAAAATTTTCATTCTAGTGTCTTTCGTTTGGGAGAAAAATGCAAAGGTACAATACAGCTTTTCCTTGCCAATATCTCTCTTTTGCAAAGAGCTAGGCATTGGAAAATTCAGGGCTATAACGTGTAGATGAAGCACTAACAGGAGGCTTTAAAATTTTCATTCTAGTGTCTTTCGTTTGGGAGAAAAATGCAAAAGTACAATGCAGCTTTTCCTTGCCGATATCTCTCTTTTGCAAAGAGATAGGCATTGGAAAATGCAGGGCTATAACGTGTAGATGAAGCACTAACAGTAGGCTTTAAAATTTTCATTCTAGTGTCTTTAGTTTGGGAGAAAAATGCAAAGGTACAATACAGCTTTTCCTTGCCGATATCTCTCTTTTGCAAAGAGATAGGCATTGGAAAATTCAGGGCTATAACGTGTAGATGAAGCACTAACAGGAGGCTTTAAAATTTTCATTCTAGTGTCCTTCGTTTGGGAGAAAAATGCAAAGGTACAATACAGCTTTTCCTTGCCAATATCTCTCTTTTGCAAAGAGATAGGCATTGGAAAATTCAGGGCTATAACGTGTAGATGAAGCACTAACAGGAGGCTTTAAAATTTTCATTCTAGTGTCTTTCGTTTGGGAGAAAAATGCAAAGGTACAATACAGCTTTTCCTTGCCGATATCTCTCTTTTGCAAAGAGATAGGCATTGGAAAATTCAGGGCTATAACGTGTAGATGAAGCACTAACAGGAGGCTTAAAAATTTTCATTCTAGTGTCCTTCGTTTGGGAGAAAAATGCAAAGGTACAATACAGCTTTTCCTTGCCGATATCTCTCTTTTGCAAAGAGATAGGCATTGGAAAATTCAGGGCTATAACGTGTAGATGAAGCACTAACAGGAGGCTTTAAAATTTTCATTCTAGTGTCCTTCGTTTGGGAGAAAACTGCAAAGGTACAATACAGCTTTTCCTTGCCGATATCTCTCTTTTGCAAAGAGATAGGCATTGGTAAATTCAGGGCTATAACGTGTAGATGAAGCACTAATAGGAGGCTTTAAAATTTTCATTCTAGTGTCCTTCGTTTGGGAGAAAAATGCAAAGGTACAATACAGCTTTTCCTTGCCGATATCTCTCTTTTGCAAAGAGATAGGCATTGGAAAATTCTGGGCTATAACGTGTAGATGAAGCACTAACAGGAGGCTTTAAAATTTTCATTCTAGTGTCTTTCGTTTGGGAGAAAAATGCAAAGGTACAATACAGCTTTTCCTTGCCGATATCTCTCTTTTGCAAAGAGCTAGGCATTGGAAAATTCAGGGCTATAACGTGTAGATGAAGCACTAATAGGAGGCTTTAAAATGTTCAATCTAGTGTCCTTCGTTTGGGAGAAAAATGCAAAGGTACAATACAGCTTTTCCTTGCCGATATCTCTCTTTTGCAAAGAGATAGGCATTGGAAAATTCAGGTCTATTACGTGTAGATGAAGCACTAAAAGGAGGCTTTAAAATTTTCATTCTAGTGTCTTTCGTTTGGGAGAAAAATGCAAAAGTACAATGCAGCTTTTCCTTGCCGATATCTCTCTTTTGCAAAGAGATAGGCATTGGAAAATTCAGGGCTATAACGTGTAGTTGAAGCACTAACAGGAGGCTTTAAAATTTTCATTCTAGTGTCTTTCGTTTGGGAGAAAAATGCAAAGGTACAATACAGTTTTTCCTTGCCGATATCTCTCTTTTGCAAAGAGATAGGCATTGGAAAATTCAGGGCTATAACGTGTAGATGAAGCACTAACAGGAGGCTTTAAAATTTTCATTCTAATGTCTTTCGTTTGGGAGAAAAATGCAAAAGTACAATGAAGCTTTTCCTTGCCGATATCTCTCTTTTGCAAAGAGATAGGCATTGAAAAATGCAGGGCTATAACGTGTAGATGAAGCACTAACAGTAGGCTTTAAAATTTTCATTCTAGTGTCTTTCGTTTGGGAGAAAAATGCAAAGGTACAATACAGCATTTCCTTGCCGATATCTCTCTTTTGCAAAGAGATAGGCATAGGAAAATTCAGGGCTATTACGTGTAGATGAAGCACTAAAAGGAGGCTTTAAAATTTTCATTCTAGTGTCTTTCATTTGGGAGAAAAATGCAAAAGTACAATGCAGCTTTTCCTTGCCGATATCTCTCTTTTGCAAAGAGATAGGCATTGGAAAATGCAGGGCTATAACGTGTAGATGAAGCACTAACAGGAGGATTTAACATTTTCATTCTAGTGTCTTTCGTTTGGGAGAAAAATGCAAAGGTACAATACAGCATTTCCTTGCCGATATCTCTCTTTTGCAAAGAGATAGGCATTGGAAAATTCAGGGCTATAACGTGTAGATGAAGCACTAACAGGAGGCTTTAAAATTTTCATTCTAGTGTCCTTCGTTTGGGAGAAAAATGCAATGGTACAAGACAGCTTTTCCTTACCAATATCTCTCTTTTGCAAAGTGCTGCGCATTTGAAAATTCAGGGCTATGTCGTGTAGATGATGGCCTAACAGGAGGCTTTCAAATTTTCTTTCTAGTGTCCTTCGTTTGGGAGAAAAATGCAAAGGTACAAGACAGCTTTTCCTTGCCAATATCTCTCTTTTGCAAAGAGCTAGGCATTGGAAAATTCAGGGCTATAACGTGTAGATGAAGCACTAACAGTAGGCTTTAAAATTTTCATTCTAGTGTCTTTAGTTTGGGAGAAAAATGCAAAGGTACAATACAGCTTTTCCTTGCCGATATCTCTCTTTTGCAAAGAGATAGGCATTGGAAAATTCAGGGCTATAACGTGTAGATGAAGCACTAACAGGAGGCTTTAAAATTTTCATTCTAGTGTCTTTCGTTTGGGAGAAAAATGCAAAGGTACAATACAGCTTTTCCTTGCCAATATCTCTCTTTTGCAAAGAGCTAGGCATTGGAAAATTCAGGGCTATAACGTGTAGATGAAGCACTAACAGGAGGCTTTAAAATTTTCATTCTAGTGTCTTTCGTTTGGGAGAAAAATGCAAAAGTACAATGCAGCTTTTCCTTGCCGATATCTCTCTTTTGCAAAGAGATAGGCATTGGAAAATGCAGGGCTATAACGTGTAGATGAAGCACTAACAGTAGGCTTTAAAATTTTCATTCTAGTGTCTTTAGTTTGGGAGAAAAATGCAAAGGTACAATACAGCTTTTCCTTGCCGATATCTCTCTTTTGCAAAGAGATAGGCATTGGAAAATTCAGGGCTATAACGTGTAGATGAAGCACTAACAGGAGGCTTTAAAATTTTCATTCTAGTGTCTTTCGTTTGGGAGAAAAATGCAAAGGTACAATACAGCTTTTCCTTGCCGATATCTCTCTTTTGCAAAGAGATAGGCATTGGAAAATTCAGGGCTATAACGTGTAGATGAAGCACTAACAGGAGGCTTAAAAATTTTCATTCTAGTGTCCTTCGTTTGGGAGAAAAATGCAAAGGTACAATACAGCTTTTCCTTGCCAATATCTCTCTTTTGCAAAGAGATAGGCATTGGAAAATTCAGGGCTATAACGTGTAGATGAAGCACTAACAGGAGGCTTTAAAATTTTCATTCTAGTGTCTTTCGTTTGGGAGAAAAATGCAAAGGTACAATACAGCTTTTCCTTGCCGATATCTCTCTTTTGCAAAGAGATAGGCATTGGAAAATTCAGGGCTATAACGTGTAGATGAAGCACTAACAGGAGGCTTAAAAATTTTCATTCTAGTGTCCTTCGTTTGGGAGAAAAATGCAAAGGTACAATACAGCTTTTCCTTGCCGATATCTCTCTTTTGCAAAGAGATAGGCATTGGAAAATTCAGGGCTATAACGTGTAGATGAAGCACTAACAGGAGGCTTTAAAATTTTCATTCTAGTGTCCTTCGTTTGGGAGAAAACTGCAAAGGTACAATACAGCTTTTCCTTGCCGATATCTCTCTTTTGCAAAGAGATAGGCATTGGTAAATTCAGGGCTATAACGTGTAGATGAAGCACTAATAGGAGGCTTTAAAATTTTCATTCTAGTGTCCTTCGTTTGGGAGAAAAATGCAAAGGTACAATACAGCTTTTCCTTGCCGATATCTCTCTTTTGCAAAGAGATAGGCATTGGAAAATTCAGGGCTATAACGTGTAGATGAAGCACTAACAGGAGGCTTTAAAATTTTCATTCTAGTGTATTTCGTTTGGGAGAAAAATGCAAAGGTACAATACCGCTTTTCCTTGCCGATATCTCTCTTTTGCAAAGAGCTAGGCATTGGAAAATTCAGGGCTATAACGTGTAGATGAAGCACTAATAGGAGGCTTTAAAATGTTCAATCTAGTGTCCTTCGTTTGGGAGAAAAATGCAAAGGTACAATACAGCTTTTCCTTGCCAATATCTCTCTTTTGCAAAGAGCTAGGCATTGGAAAATTCAGGGCTATAACGTGTAGATGAAGCACTAACAGGAGGCTTTAAAATTTTCATTCTAGTGTCTTTCGTTTGGGAGAAAAATGCAAAAGTACAATGCTGCTTTTCCTTGCCAATATCTCTCTTTTGCAAAGAGATAAGCATTGGAAAATTCAGGGCTATAACGTGTAGATGAAGCACTAACAGGAGGCTTTAAAATTTTCATTCTAGTGTCCTTCGTTTGGGAGAAAAATGCAAAGGTACAATACAGCTTTTCCTTGCCAATATCTCTCTTTTGCAAAGAGATAGGCATTGGAAAATTCAGGGCTATAACGTGTAGATGAAGCACTAACAGGAGGCTTTAAAATTTTCATTCTAGTGTCTTTCGTTTGGGAGAAAAATGCAAAGGTACAATACAGCTTTTCCTTGCCGATATCTCTCTTTTGCAAAGAGATAGGCATTGGAAAATTCAGGGCTATAACGTGTAGATGAAGCACTAACAGGAGGCTTAAAAATTTTCATTCTAGTGTCCTTCGTTTGGGAGAAAAATGCAAAGGTACAATACAGCTTTTCCTTGCCGATATCTCTCTTTTGCAAAGAGATAGGCATTGGAAAATTCAGGGCTATAACGTGTAGATGAAGCACTAACAGGAGGCTTTAAAATTTTCATTCTAGTGTCCTTCGTTTGGGAGAAAACTGCAAAGGTACAATACAGCTTTTCCTTGCCGATATCTCTCTTTTGCAAAGAGATAGGCATTGGTAAATTCAGGGCTATAACGTGTAGATGAAGCACTAATAGGAGGCTTTAAAATTTTCATTCTAGTGTCCTTCGTTTGGGAGAAAAATGCAAAGGTACAATACAGCTTTTCCTTGCCGATATCTCTCTTTTGCAAAGAGATAGGCATTGGAAAATTCAGGGCTATAACGTGTAGATGAAGCACTAACAGGAGGCTTTAAAATTTTCATTCTAGTGTCCTTCGTTTGGGAGAAAACTGCAAAGGTACAATACAGCTTTTCCTTGCCGATATCTCTCTTTTGCAAAGAGATAGGCATTGGTAAATTCAGGGCTATAACGTGTAGATGAAGCACTAATAGGAGGCTTTAAAATTTTCATTCTAGTGTCCTTCGTTTGGGAGAAAAATGCAAAGGTACAATACAGCTTTTCCTTGCCGATATCTCTCTTTTGCAAAGAGATAGGCATTGGAAAATTCAGGGCTATAACGTGTAGATGAAGCACTAACAGGAGGCTTTAAAATTTTCATTCTAGTGTATTTCGTTTGGGAGAAAAATGCAAAGGTACAATACCGCTTTTCCTTGCCGATATCTCTCTTTTGCAAAGAGCTAGGCATTGGAAAATTCAGGGCTATAACGTGTAGATGAAGCACTAATAGGAGGCTTTAAAATGTTCAATCTAGTGTCCTTCGTTTGGGAGAAAAATGCAAAGGTACAATACAGCTTTTCCTTGCCAATATCTCTCTTTTGCAAAGAGCTAGGCATTGGAAAATTCAGGGCTATAACGTGTAGATGAAGCACTAACAGGAGGCTTAAAAATTTTCATTCTAGTGTCCTTCGTTTGGGAGAAAAATGCAAAGGTACAATACAGCTTTTCCTTGCCGATATCTCTCTTTTGCAAAGAGATAGGCATTGGAAAATTCAGGGCTATAACGTGTAGATGAAGCACTAACAGGAGGCTTTAAAATTTTCATTCTAGTGTCCTTCGTTTGGGAGAAAACTGCAAAGGTACAATACAGCTTTTCCTTGCCGATATCTCTCTTTTGCAAAGAGATAGGCATTGGTAAATTCAGGGCTATAACGTGTAGATGAAGCACTAATAGGAGGCTTTAAAATTTTCATTCTAGTGTCCTTCGTTTGGGAGAAAAATGCAAAGGTACAATACAGCTTTTCCTTGCCGATATCTCTCTTTTGCAAAGAGATAGGCATTGGAAAATTCAGGGCTATAACGTGTAGATGAAGCACTAACAGGAGGCTTTAAAATTTTCATTCTAGTGTATTTCGTTTGGGAGAAAAATGCAAAGGTACAATACCGCTTTTCCTTGCCGATATCTCTCTTTTGCAAAGAGCTAGGCATTGGAAAATTCAGGGCTATAACGTGTAGATGAAGCACTAATAGGAGGCTTTAAAATGTTCAATCTAGTGTCCTTAGTTTGGGAGAAAAATGCAAAGGTACAATACAGCTTTTCCTTGCCAATATCTCTCTTTTGCAAAGAGCTAGGCATTGGAAAATTCAGGGCTATAACGTGTAGATGAAGCACTAACAGGAGGCTTTAAAATTTTCATTCTAGTGTCTTTCGTTTGGGAGAAAAATGCAAAAGTACAATGCTGCTTTTCCTTGCCAATATCTCTCTTTTGCAAAGAGATAAGCATTGGAAAATTCAGGGCTATAACGTGTAGATGAAGCACTAACAGGAGGCTTTAAAATTTTCATTCTAGTGTCTTTCGTTTGGGAGAAAAATGCAAAGGTACAATACAGCTTTTCCTTGCCAATATCTCTCTTTTGCAAAGAGCTAGGCATTGGAAAATGCAGGGCTATAACGTGTAGATGAAGCACTAACAGGAGGCTTTACAATTTTCATTCTAGTGTCTTTCGTTTGGGAGAAAAATGCAAAGGTACAATGCTGCTTTTCCTTGCCGATATCTCTCTTTTGCAAAGAGATAGGCATTGGAAAATGCAGGGCTATAACGTGTAGATGAAGCACTAATAGGAGGCTTTAAAATTTTCATTCTAGTGTCTTTCGTTTGGGAGAAAAATGCAAAGGTACAATACAGCTTTTCCTTGCCGATATCTCTCTTTTGCAAAGAGATAGGCATTGGAAAATGCAGGGCTATAACGTGTAGATGAAGCACTAACAGGAGGCTTTAAAATTTTCATTCTAGTGTCTTTCGTTTGGGAGAAAAATGCAAAGGTACAATACAGCTTTTCCTTGCCGATATCTCTCTTTTGCAAAGAGATAGGCATTGGAAAATTCAGGGCTATAACGTGTAGATGAAGCACTAACAGGAGGCTTTAAAATTTTCATTCTAGTGTCTTTCGTTTGGGAGAAAAATGCAAAAGTACAATGCTGCTTTTCCTTGCCAATATCTCTCTTTTGCAAAGAGATAAGCATTGGAAAATTCAGGGCTATAACGTGTAGATGAAGCACTAACAGGAGGCTTTAAAATTTTCATTCTAGTGTCCTTCGTTTGGGAGAAAAATGCAAAGGTACAGTACAGCTTTTCCTTGCCAATATCTCTCTTTTGCAAAGAGATAGGCATTGGAAAATTCAGGGCTATAACGTGTAGATGAAGCACTAACAGGAGGCTTTAAAATTTTCATTCTAGTGTCTTTCGTTTGGGAGAAAAATGCAAAGGTACAATACAGCTTTTCCTTGCCGATATCTCTCTTTTGCAAAGAGATAGGCATTGGAAAATTCAGGGCTATAACGTGTAGATGAAGCACTAACAGGAGGCTTAAAAATTTTCATTCTAGTGTCCTTCGTTTGGGAGAAAAATGCAAAGGTACAATACAGCTTTTCCTTGCCGATATCTCTCTTTTGCAAAGAGATAGGCATTGGAAAATTCAGGGCTATAACGTGTAGATGAAGCACTAACAGGAGGCTTTAAAATTTTCATTCTAGTGTCCTTCGTTTGGGAGAAAACTGCAAAGGTACAATACAGCTTTTCCTTGCCGATATCTCTCTTTTGCAAAGAGATAGGCATTGGTAAATTCAGGGCTATAACGTGTAGATGAAGCACTAATAGGAGGCTTTAAAATTTTCATTCTAGTGTCCTTCGTTTGGGAGAAAAATGCAAAGGTACAATACAGCTTTTCCTTGCCGATATCTCTCTTTTGCAAAGAGATAGGCATTGGAAAATTCAGGGCTATAACGTGTAGATGAAGCACTAACAGGAGGCTTAAAAATTTTCATTCTAGTGTCCTTCGTTTGGGAGAAAAATGCAAAGGTACAATACAGCTTTTCCTTGCCGATATCTCTCTTTTGCAAAGAGATAGGCATTGGAAAATTCAGGGCTATAACGTGTAGATGAAGCACTAACAGGAGGCTTTAAAATTTTCATTCTAGTGTCCTTCGTTTGGGAGAAAACTGCAAAGGTACAATACAGCTTTTCCTTGCCGATATCTCTCTTTTGCAAAGAGATAGGCATTGGTAAATTCAGGGCTATAACGTGTAGATGAAGCACTAATAGGAGGCTTTAAAATTTTCATTCTAGTGTCCTTCGTTTGGGAGAAAAATGCAAAGGTACAATACAGCTTTTCCTTGCCGATATCTCTCTTTTGCAAAGAGATAGGCATTGGAAAATTCTGGGCTATAACGTGTAGATGAAGCACTAACAGGAGGCTTTAAAATTTTCATTCTAGTGTCTTTCGTTTGGGAGAAAAATGCAAAGGTACAATACAGCTTTTCCTTGCCGATATCTCTCTTTTGCAAAGAGCTAGGCATTGGAAAATTCAGGGCTATAACGTGTAGATGAAGCACTAATAGGAGGCTTTAAAATGTTCAATCTAGTGTCCTTCGTTTGGGAGAAAAATGCAAAGGTACAATACAGCTTTTCCTTGCCGATATCTCTCTTTTGCAAAGAGATAGGCATTGGAAAATTCAGGTCTATTACGTGTAGATGAAGCACTAAAAGGAGGCTTTAAAATTTTCATTCTAGTGTCTTTCGTTTGGGAGAAAAATGCAAAAGTACAATGCAGCTTTTCCTTGCCGATATCTCTCTTTTGCAAAGAGATAGGCATTGGAAAATTCAGGGCTATAACGTGTAGTTGAAGCACTAACAGGAGGCTTTAAAATTTTCATTCTAGTGTCTTTCGTTTGGGAGAAAAATGCAAAGGTACAATACAGTTTTTCCTTGCCGATATCTCTCTTTTGCAAAGAGATAGGCATTGGAAAATTCAGGGCTATAACGTGTAGATGAAGCACTAACAGGAGGCTTTAAAATTTTCATTCTAGTGTCTTTCGTTTGGGAGAAAAATGCAAAGGTACAATACAGCTTTTCCTTGCCAATATCTCTCTTTTGCAAAGAGCTAGGCATTGGAAAATTCAGGGCTATAACGTGTAGATGAAGCACTAACAGGAGGCTTTAAAATTTTCATTCTAATGTCTTTCGTTTGGGAGAAAAATGCAAAAGTACAATGAAGCTTTTCCTTGCCGATATCTCTCTTTTGCAAAGAGATAGGCATTGAAAAATGCAGGGCTATAACGTGTAGATGAAGCACTAACAGTAGGCTTTAAAATTTTCATTCTAGTGTCTTTCGTTTGGGAGAAAAATGCAAAGGTACAATACAGCATTTCCTTGCCGATATCTCTCTTTTGCAAAGAGATAGGCATAGGAAAATTCAGGGCTATTACGTGTAGATGAAGCACTAAAAGGAGGCTTTAAAATTTTCATTCTAGTGTCTTTCATTTGGGAGAAAAATGCAAAAGTACAATGCAGCTTTTCCTTGCCGATATCTCTCTTTTGCAAAGAGATAGGCATTGGAAAATGCAGGGCTATAACGTGTAGATGAAGCACTAACAGGAGGATTTAACATTTTCATTCTAGTGTCTTTCGTTTGGGAGAAAAATGCAAAGGTACAATACAGCATTTCCTTGCCGATATCTCTCTTTTGCAAAGAGATAGGCATTGGAAAATTCAGGGCTATAACGTGTAGATGAAGCACTAACAGGAGGCTTTAAAATTTTCATTCTAGTGTCCTTCGTTTGGGAGAAAAATGCAATGGTACAAGACAGCTTTTCCTTACCAATATCTCTCTTTTGCAAAGTGCTGCGCATTTGAAAATTCAGGGCTATGTCGTGTAGATGATGGCCTAACAGGAGGCTTTCAAATTTTCTTTCTAGTGTCCTTCGTTTGGGAGAAAAATGCAAAGGTACAAGACAGCTTTTCCTTGCCAATATCTCTCTTTTGCAAAGAGCTAGGCATTGGAAAATTCAGGGCTATAACGTGTAGATGAAGCACTAACAGGAGGCTTTAAAATTTTCATTCTAGTGTCTTTCGTTTGGGAGAAAAATGCAAAAGTACAATGCAGCTTTTCCTTGCCGATATCTCTCTTTTGCAAAGAGATAGGCATTGGAAAATGCAGGGCTATAACGTGTAGATGAAGCACTAACAGTAGGCTTTAAAATTTTCATTCTAGTGTCTTTAGTTTGGGAGAAAAATGCAAAGGTACAATACAGCTTTTCCTTGCCGATATCTCTCTTTTGCAAAGAGATAGGCATTGGAAAATTCAGGGCTATAACGTGTAGATGAAGCACTAACAGGAGGCTTTAAAATTTTCATTCTAGTGTCTTTCGTTTGGGAGAAAAATGCAAAGGTACAATACAGCTTTTCCTTGCCGATATCTCTCTTTTGCAAAGAGATAGGCATTGGAAAATTCAGGGCTATAACGTGTAGATGAAGCACTAACAGGAGGCTTAAAAATTTTCATTCTAGTGTCCTTCGTTTGGGAGAAAAATGCAAAGGTACAATACAGCTTTTCCTTGCCAATATCTCTCTTTTGCAAAGAGATAGGCATTGGAAAATTCAGGGCTATAACGTGTAGATGAAGCACTAACAGGAGGCTTTAAAATTTTCATTCTAGTGTCTTTCGTTTGGGAGAAAAATGCAAAGGTACAATACAGCTTTTCCTTGCCGATATCTCTCTTTTGCAAAGAGATAGGCATTGGAAAATTCAGGGCTATAACGTGTAGATGAAGCACTAACAGGAGGCTTTAAAATTTTCATTCTAGTGTCTTTCGTTTGGGAGAAAAATGCAAAGGTACAATACAGCTTTTCCTTGCCAATATCTCTCTTTTGCAAAGAGCTAGGCATTGGAAAATTCAGGGCTATAACGTGTAGATGAAGCACTAACAGGAGGCTTTAAAATTTTCATTCTAGTGTCTTTCGTTTGGGAGAAAAATGCAAAAGTACAATGCAGCTTTTCCTTGCCGATATCTCTCTTTTGCAAAGAGATAGGCATTGGAAAATGCAGGGCTATAACGTGTAGATGAAGCACTAACAGTAGGCTTTAAAATTTTCATTCTAGTGTCTTTAGTTTGGGAGAAAAATGCAAAGGTACAATACAGCTTTTCCTTGCCGATATCTCTCTTTTGCAAAGAGATAGGCATTGGAAAATTCAGGGCTATAACGTGTAGATGAAGCACTAACAGGAGGCTTTAAAATTTTCATTCTAGTGTCTTTCGTTTGGGAGAAAAATGCAAAGGTACAATACAGCTTTTCCTTGCCGATATCTCTCTTTTGCAAAGAGATAGGCATTGGAAAATTCAGGGCTATAACGTGTAGATGAAGCACTAACAGGAGGCTTAAAAATTTTCATTCTAGTGTCCTTCGTTTGGGAGAAAAATGCAAAGGTACAATACAGCTTTTCCTTGCCAATATCTCTCTTTTGCAAAGAGATAGGCATTGGAAAATTCAGGGCTATAACGTGTAGATGAAGCACTAACAGGAGGCTTTAAAATTTTCATTCTAGTGTCTTTCGTTTGGGAGAAAAATGCAAAGGTACAATACAGCTTTTCCTTGCCGATATCTCTCTTTTGCAAAGAGATAGGCATTGGAAAATTCAGGGCTATAACGTGTAGATGAAGCACTAACAGGAGGCTTAAAAATTTTCATTCTAGTGTCCTTCGTTTGGGAGAAAAATGCAAAGGTACAATACAGCTTTTCCTTGCCGATATCTCTCTTTTGCAAAGAGATAGGCATTGGAAAATTCAGGGCTATAACGTGTAGATGAAGCACTAACAGGAGGCTTTAAAATTTTCATTCTAGTGTCCTTCGTTTGGGAGAAAACTGCAAAGGTACAATACAGCTTTTCCTTGCCGATATCTCTCTTTTGCAAAGAGATAGGCATTGGTAAATTCAGGGCTATAACGTGTAGATGAAGCACTAATAGGAGGCTTTAAAATTTTCATTCTAGTGTCCTTCGTTTGGGAGAAAAATGCAAAGGTACAATACAGCTTTTCCTTGCCGATATCTCTCTTTTGCAAAGAGATAGGCATTGGAAAATTCAGGGCTATAACGTGTAGATGAAGCACTAACAGGAGGCTTTAAAATTTTCATTCTAGTGTATTTCGTTTGGGAGAAAAATGCAAAGGTACAATACCGCTTTTCCTTGCCGATATCTCTCTTTTGCAAAGAGCTAGGCATTGGAAAATTCAGGGCTATAACGTGTAGATGAAGCACTAATAGGAGGCTTTAAAATGTTCAATCTAGTGTCCTTCGTTTGGGAGAAAAATGCAAAGGTACAATACAGCTTTTCCTTGCCAATATCTCTCTTTTGCAAAGAGCTAGGCATTGGAAAATTCAGGGCTATAACGTGTAGATGAAGCACTAACAGGAGGCTTTAAAATTTTCATTCTAGTGTCTTTCGTTTGGGAGAAAAATGCAAAAGTACAATGCTGCTTTTCCTTGCCAATATCTCTCTTTTGCAAAGAGATAAGCATTGGAAAATTCAGGGCTATAACGTGTAGATGAAGCACTAACAGGAGGCTTTAAAATTTTCATTCTAGTGTCCTTCGTTTGGGAGAAAAATGCAAAGGTACAATACAGCTTTTCCTTGCCAATATCTCTCTTTTGCAAAGAGATAGGCATTGGAAAATTCAGGGCTATAACGTGTAGATGAAGCACTAATAGGAGGCTTTAAAATGTTCAATCTAGTGTCCTTCGTTTGGGAGAAAAATGCAAAGGTACAATACAGCTTTTCCTTGCCAATATCTCTCTTTTGCAAAGAGCTAGGCATTGGAAAATTCAGGGCTATAACGTGTAGATGAAGCACTAACAGGAGGCTTTAAAATTTTCATTCTAGTGTCTTTCGTTTGGGAGAAAAATGCAAAGGTACAATACAGCTTTTCCTTGCCGATATCTCTCTTTTGCAAAGAGATAGGCATTGGAAAATTCAGGGCTATAACGTGTAGATGAAGCACTAACAGGAGGCTTAAAAATTTTCATTCTAGTGTCCTTCGTTTGGGAGAAAAATGCAAAGGTACAATACAGCTTTTCCTTGCCGATATCTCTCTTTTGCAAAGAGATAGGCATTGGAAAATTCAGGGCTATAACGTGTAGATGAAGCACTAACAGGAGGCTTTAAAATTTTCATTCTAGTGTCCTTCGTTTGGGAGAAAACTGCAAAGGTACAATACAGCTTTTCCTTGCCGATATCTCTCTTTTGCAAAGAGATAGGCAATGGTAAATTCAGGGCTATAACGTGTAGATGAAGCACTAATAGGAGGCTTTAAAATTTTCATTCTAGTGTCCTTCGTTTGGGAGAAAAATGCAAAGGTACAATACAGCTTTTCCTTGCCGATATCTCTCTTTTGCAAAGAGATAGGCATTGGAAAATTCAGGGCTATAACGTGTAGATGAAGCACTAACAGGAGGCTTTAAAATTTTCATTCTAGTGTCCTTCGTTTGGGAGAAAACTGCAAAGGTACAATACAGCTTTTCCTTGCCGATATCTCTCTTTTGCAAAGAGATAGGCATTGGTAAATTCAGGGCTATAACGTGTAGATGAAGCACTAATAGGAGGCTTTAAAATTTTCATTCTAGTGTCCTTCGTTTGGGAGAAAAATGCAAAGGTACAATACAGCTTTTCCTTGCCGATATCTCTCTTTTGCAAAGAGATAGGCATTGGAAAATTCAGGGCTATAACGTGTAGATGAAGCACTAACAGGAGGCTTTAAAATTTTCATTCTAGTGTATTTCGTTTGGGAGAAAAATGCAAAGGTACAATACCGCTTTTCCTTGCCGATATCTCTCTTTTGCAAAGAGCTAGGCATTGGAAAATTCAGGGCTATAACGTGTAGATGAAGCACTAATAGGAGGCTTTAAAATGTTCAATCTAGTGTCCTTCGTTTGGGAGAAAAATGCAAAGGTACAATACAGCTTTTCCTTGCCAATATCTCTCTTTTGCAAAGAGCTAGGCATTGGAAAATTCAGGGCTATAACGTGTAGATGAAGCACTAACAGGAGGCTTAAAAATTTTCATTCTAGTGTCTTTCGTTTGGGAGAAAAATGCAAAGGTACAATACAGCTTTTCCTTGCCAATATCTCTCTTTTGCAAAGAGCTAGGCATTGGAAAATGCAGGGCTATAACGTGTAGATGAAGCACTAATAGGAGGCTTTAAAATTTTCATTCTAGTGTCTTTCGTTTGGGAGAAAAATGCAAAGGTACAATACAGCTTTTCCTTGCCGATATCTCTCTTTTGCAAAGAGATAGGCATTGGAAAATTCAGGGCTATAACGTGTAGATGAAGCACTAACAGGAGGCTTTAAAATTTTCATTCTAGTGTCTTTCGTTTGGGAGAAAAATGCAAAGGTACAATACAGCTTTTCCTTGCCGATATCTCTCTTTTGCAAAGAGATAGGCATTGGAAAATTCAGGGCTATAACGTGTAGATGAAGCACTAACAGGGGGCTTTAAAATTTTCATTCTAGTGTCCTTCGTTTGGGAGAAAACTGCAAAGGTACAATACAGCTTTTCCTTGCCGATAGCTCTCTTTTGCAAAGAGATAGGCATTGGAAAATTCAGGGCTATAACGTGTAGATGAAGCACTAATAGGAGGCTTTAAAATTTTCATTCTAGTGTCCTTCGTTTGGGAGAAAAATGCAAAGGTACAATACAGCTTTTCCTTGCCGATATCTCTCTTTTGCAAAGAGATAGGCATTGGAAAATTCAGGGCTATAACGTGTAGATGAAGCACTAACAGGAGGCTTTAAAATTTTCATTCTATTGTATTTCGTTTGGGAGAAAAATGCAAAGGTACAATACCGCTTTTCCTTGCCGATATCTCTCTTTTGCAAAGAGCTAGGCATTGGAAAATTCAGGGCTATAACGTGTAGATGAAGCACTAATAGGAGGCTTAAAAATTTTCAATCTAGTGTCCTTCGTTTGGGAGAAAAATGCAAAGGTACAATACAGCTTTTCCTTGCCAATATCTCTCTTTTGCAAAGAGCTAGGCATTGGAAAATTCAGGGCTATAACGTGTAGATGAAGCACTAACAGGAGGCTTTAAAATTTTCATTCTAGTGTCCTTCGTTTGGGAGAAAAATGCAAAAGTACAATACAGCTTTTCCTTGCCAATATCTCTCTTTTGCAAAGAGCTAGGCATTGGAAAATTCAGGGCTATACCGTGTAGATGAAGCACTAACAGGAGGCTTTTAAATTTTCATTCTAGTGTCCTTCGTTTGGTAGAAAAATGCAAAGGTACAATACAGCTTTTCCTTGCCGATATCTCTCTTTTGCAAAGAGATAGGCATTGGAAAATTCAGGGCTATAACGTGTAGATGAAGCACTAACAGGAGGCTTTAAAATTTTCATTCTAGTGTCTTTCGTTTGGGAGAAAAATGCAAAGGTACAATACAGCTTTTCCTTGCCGATATCTCTCTTTTGCAAAGAGATAGGCATTGGAAAATTCTGGGCTATAACGTGTAGATGAAGCACTAACAGGAGGCTTTAAAATTTTCATTCTAGTGTCCTTCGTTTGGGAGAAAAATGCAAAGGTACAATACAGCTTTTCCTTGCCGATATCTCTCTTTTGCAAAGAAATAGGCATTGGAAAATTCAGGGCTATAACGTGTAGATGAAGCACTAATAGGAGGCTTTAAAATTTTCATTCTAGTGTCCTTCGTTTGGGAGAAAAATGCAAAGGTACAATAAAGCTTTTCCTTGCCGATATCTCTCTTTTGCAAAGAAATAGGCATTGGAAAATTCAGGGCTATAACGTGTAGATGAAGCACTAACAGGAGGCTT
This sequence comes from Pseudophryne corroboree, assembly GCF_028390025.1. Classification (NCBI taxonomy): domain Eukaryota; kingdom Metazoa; phylum Chordata; class Amphibia; order Anura; family Myobatrachidae; genus Pseudophryne; species Pseudophryne corroboree. The sequence goes on from NW_026967732.1 coordinate 126,302, forward strand.
TAAAATTTTCATTCTAGTGTCTTTCGTTTGGGAGAAAAATGCAAAGGTACAATACAGCTTTTCCTTGCCGATATCTCTCTTTTGCAAAGAGCTAGGCATTGGAAAATTCAGGGCTATAACGTGTAGATGAAGCACTAACAGTAGGCTTTAAAATTTTCATTCTAGTGTCTTTAGTTTGGGAGAAAAATGCAAAGGTACAATACAGCTTTTCCTTGCCAATATCTCTCTTTTGCAAAGAGCTAGGCATTGGAAAATTCAGGGCTATAACGTGTAGATGAAGCACTAACAGGAGGCTTTAAAATTTTCATTCTAGTGTCTTTCGTTTGGGAGAAAAATGCAAAGGTACAATACAGCTTTTCCTTGCCGATATCTCTCTTTTGCAAAGAGATAGGCATTGGAAAATTCTGGGCTATAACGTGTAGATGAAGCACTAACAGGAGGCTTTAAAATTTTCATTCTAGTGTCCTTCGTTTGGGAGAAAAATGCAAAGGTACAATACAGCTTTTCCTTGCCGATATCTCTCTTTTGCAAAGAAATAGGCATTGGAAAATTCAGGGCTATAACGTGTAGATGAAGCACTAATAGGAGGCTTTAAAATTTTCATTCTAGTGTCCTTCGTTTGGGAGAAAAATGCAAAGGTACAATAAAGCTTTTCCTTGCCGATATCTCTCTTTTGCAAAGAAATAGGCATTGGAAAATTCAGGGCTATAACGTGTAGATGAAGCACTAACAGGAGGCTTTAAAATTTTCATTCTAGTGTCTTTCGTTTGGGAGAAAAATGCAAAGGTACAATACAGCTTTTCCTTGCCGATATCTCTCTTTTGCAAAGAGCTAGGCATTGGAAAATTCAGGGCTATAACGTGTAGATGAAGCACTAACAGTAGGCTTTAAAATTTTCATTCTAGTGTCTTTAGTTTGGGAGAAAAATGCAAAGGTACAATACAGCTTTTCCTTGCCAATATCTCTCTTTTGCAAAGAGCTAGGCATTGGAAAATTCAGGGCTATAACGTGTAGATGAAGCACTAACAGGAGGCTTTAAAATTTTCATTCTAGTGTCTTTCGTTTGGGAGAAAAATGCAAAGGTACAATACAGTTTTTCCTTGCCGATATCTCTCTTTTGCAAAGAGATAGGCATTGGAAAATTCAGGGCTATAACGTGTAGATGAAGCACTAACAGGAGGCTTTAAAATTTTCATTCTAGTGTCCTTCGTTTGGGAGAAAAATGCAAAGGTACAATACAGCTTTTCCTTGCCAATATCTCTCTTTTGCAAAGAGCTAGGCATTGGAAAATTCAGGGCTATACCGTGTAGATGAAGCACTAAACAGGAGGCTTTTAAATTTTCATTCTAGTGTCCTTCGTTTGGGAGAAAAATGCAAAGGTACAATACAGCTTTTCCTTGCCGATATCTCTCTTTTGCAAAGAGATAGGCATTGGAAAATTCAGGGCTATAACGTGTAGATGAAGCACTAACAGGAGGCTTTAAAATTTTCATTCTAGTGTCTTTTGTTTGGGAGAAAAATGCAAAGGTACAATACAGTTTTTCCTTGCCGATATCTCTCTTTTGCAAAGAGATAGGCATTGGAAAATTCAGGGCTATAACGTGTAGATGAAGCACTAACAGGAGGCTTTAAAATTTTCATTCTAGTGTCTTTCGTTTGGGAGAAAACTGCAAAGGTACAATACAGCTTTTCCTTGCCGATATCTCTCTTTTGCAAAGAGCTAGGCATTGGAAAATTCAGGGCTATAACGTGTAGATGAAGCACTAATAGGAGGCTTTAAAATTTTCAATCTAGTGTCCTTCGTTTGGGAGAAAAATGCAAAGGTACAATACAGCTTTTCCTTGCCAATATCTTTCTTTTGCAAAGAGCTAGGCATTGGAAAATTCAGGGCTATAACGTGTAGATGAAGCACTAACAGGAGGCTTTAAAATTTTCATTCTAGTGTCTTTCGTTTGGGAGAAAAATGCAAAAGTACAATGCTGCTTTTCCTTGCCGATATCTCTCTTTTGCAAAGAGATAAGCATTGGAAAATTCAGGGCTATAACGTGTAGATGAAGCACTAACAGGAGGCTTTAAAATGTTCATTCTAGTGTCTTTCGTTTGGGAGAAAAATGCAAAGGTACAATACAGTTTTTCCTTGCCGATATCTCTCTTTTGCAAAGAGATAGGCATTGGAAAATTCAGGGCTATAACGTGTAGATGAAGCACTAACAGGAGGCTTTAAAATTTTCATTCTAGTGTCTTTCGTTTGGGAGAAAACTGCAAAGGTACAATACAGCTTTTCCTTGCCGATATCTCTCTTTTGCAAAGAGATAGGCATTGGAAAATTCAGGGCTATAACGTGTAGATGAAGCACTAATAGGAGGCTTTAAAATTTTCATTCTAGTGTCCTTCGTTTGGGAGAAAAATGCAAAGGTACAATACAGCTTTTCCTTGCCGATATCTCTCTTTTGCAAAGAAATAGGCATTGGAAAATTCAGGGCTATAACGTGTAGATGAAGCACTAATAGGAGGCTTTAAAATTTTTATTCTAGTGTCCTTCGTTTGGGAGAAAAATGCAAAGGTACAATACAGCTTTTCCTTGCCAATATCTCTCTTTTGCAAAGAGCTAGGCATTGGAAAATTCAGGGCTATAACGTGTAGATGAAGCACTAACAGGAGGCTTTAAAATTTTCATTCTAGTGTCTTTCGTTTGGGAAAAAAATGCAAAAGTACAATGCTGCTTTTCCTTGCCGATATCTCTCTTTTGCAAAGAGATAAGCATTGGAAAATTCAGGGCTATAACGTGTAGATGAAGCACTAACAGGAGGCTTTAAAATTTTCATTCTAGTGTCTTTCGTTTGGGAGAAAAATGCAAAGGTACAATACCGCTTTTCCTTGCCGATATCTCTCTTTTGCAAAGAGCTAGGCATTGGAAAATTCAGGGCTATAACGTGTAGATGAAGCACTAATAGGAGGCTTAAAAATTTTCAATCTAGTGTCCTTCGTTTGGGAGAAAAATGCAAAGGTACAATACAGCTTTTCCTTGCCAATATCTCTCTTTTGCAAAGAGCTAGGCATTGGAAAATTCAGGGCTATAACGTGTAGATGAAGCACTAACAGGAGGCTTTAAAATTTTCATTCTAGTGTCTTTCGTTTGGGAAAAAAATGCAAAAGTACAATGCTGCTTTTCCTTGCCGATATCTCTCTTTTGCAAAGAGATAAGCATTGGAAAATTCAGGGCTATAACGTGTAGATGAAGCACTAACAGGAGGCTTTAAAATTTTCATTCTAGTGTCTTTCGTTTGGGAGAAAAATGCAAAGGTACAATACAGCTTTTCCTTGCCAATATCTCTCTTTTGCAAAGAGCTAGGCATTGGAAAATGCAGGGCTATAACGTGTAGATGAAGCACTAACAGGAGGCTTTACAATTTTCATTCTAGTGTCTTTCGTTTGGGAGAAAAATGCAAAGGTACAATGCTGCTTTTCCTTGCCGATATCTCTCTTTTGCAAAGAGATAGGCATTGGAAAATGCAGGGCTATAACGCGTAGATGAAGCACTAACAGGAGGCTTTAAAATTTTCATTCTAGTGTCCTTCGTTTGGGAGAAAAATGCAAAAGTACAATACAGCTTTTCCTTGCCAATATCTCTCTTTTGCAAAGAGCTAGGCATTGGAAAATTCAGGGCTATACCGTGTAGATGAAGCACTAACAGGAGGCTTTTAAATTTTCATTCTAGTGTCCTTCGTTTGGTAGAAAAATGCAAAGGTACAATACAGCTTTTCCTTGCCGATATCTCTCTTTTGCAAAGAGATAGGCATTGGAAAATTCAGGGCTATAACGTGTAGATGAAGCACTAACAGGAGGCTTTAAAATTTTCATTCTAGTGTCCTTCGTTTGGGAGAAAAATGCAAAGGTACAATAAAGCTTTTCCTTGCCGATATCTCTCTTTTGCAAAGAAATAGGCATTGGAAAATTCAGGGCTATAACGTGTAGATGAAGCACTAACAGGAGGCTTTAAAATTTTCATTCTAGTGTCTTTCGTTTGGGAGAAAAATGCAAAGGTACAATACAGCTTTTCCTTGCCGATATCTCTCTTTTGCAAAGAGCTAGGCATTGGAAAATTCAGGGCTATAACGTGTAGATGAAGCACTAACAGTAGGCTTTAAAATTTTCATTCTAGTGTCTTTAGTTTGGGAGAAAAATGCAAAGGTACAATACAGCTTTTCCTTGCCAATATCTCTCTTTTGCAAAGAGCTAGGCATTGGAAAATTCAGGGCTATAACGTGTAGATGAAGCACTAACAGGAGGCTTTAAAATTTTCATTCTAGTGTCTTTCGTTTGGGAGAAAAATGCAAAGGTACAATACAGTTTTTCCTTGCCGATATCTCTCTTTTGCAAAGAGATAGGCATTGGAAAATTCAGGGCTATAACGTGTAGATGAAGCACTAACAGGAGGCTTTAAAATTTTCATTCTAGTGTCCTTCGTTTGGGAGAAAAATGCAAAGGTACAATACAGCTTTTCCTTGCCAATATCTCTCTTTTGCAAAGAGCTAGGCATTGGAAAATTCAGGGCTATACCGTGTAGATGAAGCACTAAACAGGAGGCTTTTAAATTTTCATTCTAGTGTCCTTCGTTTGGGAGAAAAATGCAAAGGTACAATACAGCTTTTCCTTGCCGATATCTCTCTTTTGCAAAGAGATAGGCATTGGAAAATTCAGGGCTATAACGTGTAGATGAAGCACTAACAGGAGGCTTTAAAATTTTCATTCTAGTGTCTTTTGTTTGGGAGAAAAATGCAAAGGTACAATACAGTTTTTCCTTGCCGATATCTCTCTTTTGCAAAGAGATAGGCATTGGAAAATTCAGGGCTATAACGTGTAGATGAAGCACTAACAGGAGGCTTTAAAATTTTCATTCTAGTGTCTTTCGTTTGGGAGAAAACTGCAAAGGTACAATACAGCTTTTCCTTGCCGATATCTCTCTTTTGCAAAGAGCTAGGCATTGGAAAATTCAGGGCTATAACGTGTAGATGAAGCACTAATAGGAGGCTTTAAAATTTTCAATCTAGTGTCCTTCGTTTGGGAGAAAAATGCAAAGGTACAATACAGCTTTTCCTTGCCAATATCTTTCTTTTGCAAAGAGCTAGGCATTGGAAAATTCAGGGCTATAACGTGTAGATGAAGCACTAACAGGAGGCTTTAAAATTTTCATTCTAGTGTCTTTCGTTTGGGAGAAAAATGCAAAAGTACAATGCTGCTTTTCCTTGCCGATATCTCTCTTTTGCAAAGAGATAAGCATTGGAAAATTCAGGGCTATAACGTGTAGATGAAGCACTAACAGGAGGCTTTAAAATTTTCATTCTAGTGTCTTTCGTTTGGGAGAAAAATGCAAAGGTACAATACAGTTTTTCCTTGCCGATATCTCTCTTTTGCAAAGAGATAGGCATTGGAAAATTCAGGGCTATAACGTGTAGATGAAGCACTAACAGGAGGCTTTAAAATTTTCATTCTAGTGTCTTTCGTTTGGGAGAAAACTGCAAAGGTACAATACAGCTTTTCCTTGCCGATATCTCTCTTTTGCAAAGAGATAGGCATTGGAAAATTCAGGGCTATAACGTGTAGATGAAGCACTAATAGGAGGCTTTAAAATTTTCATTCTAGTGTCCTTCGTTTGGGAGAAAAATGCAAAGGTACAATACAGCTTTTCCTTGCCGATATCTCTCTTTTGCAAAGAAATAGGCATTGGAAAATTCAGGGCTATAACGTGTAGATGAAGCACTAATAGGAGGCTTTAAAATTTTCATTCTAGTGTCCTTCGTTTGGGAGAAAAATGCAAAGGTACAATACAGCTTTTCCTTGCCAATATCTCTCTTTTGCAAAGAGATAGGCATTGGAAAATTCAGGGCTATAACGTGTAGATGAAGCACTAACAGGAGGCTTTAAAATTTTCATTCTAGTGTCTTTCGTTTGGGAAAAAAATGCAAAAGTACAATGCTGCTTTTCCTTGCCGATATCTCTCTTTTGCAAAGAGATAAGCATTGGAAAATTCAGGGCTATAACGTGTAGATGAAGCACTAACAGGAGGCTTTAAAATTTTTATTCTAGTGTCTTTCGTTTGGGAGAAAAATGCAAAGGTACAATACAGCTTTTCCTTGCCAATATCTCTCTTTTTCAAAGAGCTAGGCATTGGAAAATGCAGGGCTATAACGTGTAGATGAAGCACTAACAGGAGGCTTACAATTTTCATTCTAGTGTCTTTCGTTTGGGAGAAAAATGCAAAGGTACTATGCTGCTTTTCCTTGCCGATATCTCTCTTTTGCAAAGAGATAGGCATTGGAAAATGCAGGGCTATAACGTGTAGATGAAGCACTAACAGGAGGCTTTAAAATTTTCATTCTAGTGTCCTTCGTTTGGGAGAAAAATGCAAAAGTACAATACAGCTTTTCCTTGCCAATATCTCTCTTTTGCAAAGAGCTAGGCATTGGAAAATTCAGGGCTATACCGTGTAGATGAAGCACTAACAGGAGGCTTTTAAATTTTCATTCTAGTGTCCTTCGTTTGGTAGAAAAATGCAAAGGTACAATACAGATTTTCCTTGCCGATATCTCTCTTTTGCAAAGAGATAGGCATTGGAAAATTCAGGGCTATAACGTGTAGATGAAGCACTAACAGGAGGCTTTAAAATTTTCATTCTAGTGTCTTTCGTTTGGGAGAAAAATGCAAAGGTACAATACAGCTTTTCCTTGCCGATATCTCTCTTTTGCAAAGAGATAGGCATTGGAAAATTCTGGGCTATAACGTGTAGATGAAGCACTAACAGGAGGCTTTAAAATTTTCATTCTAGTGTCCTTCGTTTGGGAGAAAAATGCAAAGGTACAATACAGCTTTTCCTTGCCGATATCTCTCTTTTGCAAAGAAATAGGCATTGGAAAATTCAGGGCTATAACGTGTAGATGAAGCACTAATAGGAGGCTTTAAAATTTTCATTCTAGTGTCCTTCGTTTGGGAGAAAAATGCAAAGGTACAATAAAGCTTTTCCTTGCCGATATCTCTCTTTTGCAAAGAAATAGGCATTGGAAAATTCAGGGCTATAACGTGTAGATGAAGCACTAACAGGAGGCTTTAAAATTTTCATTCTAGTGTCTTTCGTTTGGGAGAAAAATGCAAAGGTACAATACAGCTTTTCCTTGCCGATATCTCTCTTTTGCAAAGAGCTAGGCATTGGAAAATTCAGGGCTATAACGTGTAGATGAAGCACTAACAGTAGGCTTTAAAATTTTCATTCTAGTGTCTTTAGTTTGGGAGAAAAATGCAAAGGTACAATACAGCTTTTCCTTGCCAATATCTCTCTTTTGCAAAGAGCTAGGCATTGGAAAATTCAGGGCTATAACGTGTAGATGAAGCACTAACAGGAGGCTTTAAAATTTTCATTCTAGTGTCTTTCGTTTGGGAGAAAAATGCAAAGGCACAATACAGTTTTTCCTTGCCGATATCTCTCTTTTGCAAAGAGATAGGCATTGGAAAATTCAGGGCTATAACGTGTAGATGAAGCACTAACAGGAGGCTTTAAAATTTTCATTCTAGTGTCCTTCGTTTGGGAGAAAAATGCAAAGGTACAATACAGCTTTTCCTTGCCGATATCTCTCTTTTGCAAAGAGCTAGGCATTGGAAAATTCAGGGCTATACCGTGTAGATGAAGCACTAAACAGGAGGCTTTTAAATTTTCATTCTAGTGTCCTTCGTTTGGGAGAAAAATGCAAAGGTACAATACAGCTTTTCCTTGCCGATATCTCTCTTATGCAAAGAGATAGGCATTGGAAAATTCAGGGCTATAACGTGTAGATGAAGCACTAACAGGAGGCTTTAAAATTTTCATTCTAGTGTCTTTTGTTTGGGAGAAAAATGCAAAGGTACAATACAGTTTTTCCTTGCCGATATCTCTCTTTTGCAAAGAGATAGGCATTGGAAAATTCAGGGCTATAACGTGTAGATGAAGCACTAACAGGAGGCTTTAAAATTTTCATTCTAGTGTCTTTCGTTTGGGAGAAAACTGCAAAGGTACAATACAGCTTTTCCTTGCCGATATCTCTCTTTTGCAAAGAGCTAGGCATTGGAAAATTCAGGGCTATAACGTGTAGATGAAGCACTAATAGGAGGCTTTAAAATTTTCAATCTAGTGTCCTTCGTTTGGGAGAAAAATGCAAAGGTACAATACAGCTTTTCCTTGCCAATATCTTTCTTTTGCAAAGAGCTAGGCATTGGAAAATTCAGGGCTATAACGTGTAGATGAAGCACTAACAGGAGGCTTTAAAATTTTCATTCTAGTGTCTTTCGTTTGGGAGAAAAATGCAAAAGTACAATGCTGCTTTTCCTTGCCGATATCTCTCTTTTGCAAAGAGATAAGCATTGGAAAATTCAGGGCTATAACGTGTAGATGAAGCACTAACAGGAGGCTTTAAAATTTTCATTCTAGTGTCTTTCGTTTGGGAGAAAAATGCAAAGGTACAATACAGTTTTTCCTTGCCGATATCTCTCTTTTGCAAAGAGATAGGCATTGGAAAATTCAGGGCTATAACGTGTAGATGAAGCACTAACAGGAGGCTTTAAAATTTTCATTCTAGTGTCTTTCGTTTGGGAGAAAACTGCAAAGGTACAATACAGCTTTTCCTTGCCGATATCTCTCTTTTGCAAAGAGATAGGCATTGGAAAATTCAGGGCTATAACGTGTAGATGAAGCACTAATAGGAGGCTTTAAAATTTTCATTCTAGTGTCCTTCGTTTGGGAGAAAAATGCAAAGGTACAATACAGCTTTTCCTTGCCAATATCTCTCTTTTGCAAAGAGCTAGGCATTGGAAAATTCAGGGCTATAACGTGTAGATGAAGCACTAACAGGAGGCTTTAAAATTTTCATTCTAGTGTCTTTGGTTTGGGAGAAAAATGCAAAAGTACAATGCTGCTTTTCCTTGCCGATATCTCTCTTTTGCAAAGAGATAAGCATTGGAAAATTCAGGGCTATAACGTGTAGATGAAGCACTAACAGGAGGCTTTAAAATTTTCATTCTAGTGTCTTTCGTTTGGGAGAAAAATGCAAAGGTACAATACAGCTTTTCCTTGCCAATATCTCTCTTTTGCAAAGAGCTAGGCATTGGAAAATGCAGGGCTATAACGTGTAGATGAAGCACTAACAGGAGGCTTTACAATTTTCATTCTAGTGTCTTTCGTTTGGGAGAAAAATGCAAAGGTACAATGCTGCTTTTCCTTGCCGATATCTCTCTTTTGCAAAGAGATAGGCATTGGAAAATGCAGGGCTATAACGTGTAGATGAAGCACTAACAGGAGGCTTTAAAATTTTCATTCTAGTGTCCTTCGTTTGGGAGAAAAATGCAAAGGTACAATACAGCTTTTCCTTGCCAATATCTCTCTTTTGCAAAGAGCTAGGCATTGGAAAATTCAGGGCTATACCGTGTAGATGAAGCACTAACAGGAGGCTTTTAAATTTTCATTCTAGTGTCCTTCGTTTGGTAGAAAAATGCAAAGGTACAATACAGCTTTTCCTTGCCGATATCTCTCTTTTGCAAAGAGATAGGCATTGGAAAATTCAGGGCTATAACGTGTAGATGAAGCACTAACAGGAGGCTTTAAAATTTTCATTCTAGTGTCTTTCGTTTGGGAGAAAAATGCAAAGGTACAATACAGCTTTTCCTTGCCGATATCTCTCTTTTGCAAAGAGATAGGCATTGGAAAATTCTGGGCTATAACGTGTAGATGAAGCACTAACAGGAGGCTTTAAAATTTTCATTCTAGTGTCCTTCGTTTGGGAGAAAAATGCAAAGGTACAATACAGCTTTTCCTTGCCGATATCTCTCTTTTGCAAAGAAATAGGCATTGGAAAATTCAGGGCTATAACGTGTAGATGAAGCACTAATAGGAGGCTTTAAAATTTTCATTCTAGTGTCCTTCGTTTGGGAGAAAAATGCAAAGGTACAATAAAGCTTTTCCTTGCCGATATCTCTCTTTTGCAAAGAAATAGGCATTGGAAAATTCAGGGCTATAACGTGTAGATGAAGCACTAACAGGAGGCTTTAAAATTTTCATTCTAGTGTCTTTCGTTTGGGAGAAAAATGCAAAGGTACAATACAGCTTTTCCTTGCCGATATCTCTCTTTTGCAAAGAGCTAGGCATTGGAAAATTCAGGGCTATAACGTGTAGATGAAGCACTAACAGTAGGCTTTAAAATTTTCATTCTAGTGTCTTTAGTTTGGGAGAAAAATGCAAAGGTACAATACAGCTTTTCCTTGCCAATATCTCTCTTTTGCAAAGAGCTAGGCATTGGAAAATTCAGGGCTATAACGTGTAGATGAAGCACTAACAGGAGGCTTTAAAATTTTCATTCTAGTGTCTTTCGTTTGGGAGAAAAATGCAAAGGTACAATACAGTTTTTCCTTGCCGATATCTCTCTTTTGCAAAGAGATAGGCATTGGAAAATTCAGGGCTATAACGTGTAGATGAAGCACTAACAGGAGGCTTTAAAATTTTCATTCTAGTGTCCTTCGTTTGGGAGAAAAATGCAAAGGTACAATACAGCTTTTCCTTGCCAATATCTCTCTTTTGCAAAGAGCTAGGCATTGGAAAATTCAGGGCTATACCGTGTAGATGAAGCACTAAACAGGAGGCTTTTAAATTTTCATTCTAGTGTCCTTCGTTTGGGAGAAAAATGCAAAGGTACAATACAGCTTTTCCTTGCCGATATCTCTCTTTTGCAAAGAGATAGGCATTGGAAAATTCAGGGCTATAACGTGTAGATGAAGCACTAACAGGAGGCTTTAAAATTTTCATTCTAGTGTCTTTTGTTTGGGAGAAAAATGCAAAGGTACAATACAGTTTTTCCTTGCCGATATCTCTCTTTTGCAAAGAGATAGGCATTGGAAAATTCAGGGCTATAACGTGTAGATGAAGCACTAACAGGAGGCTTTAAAATTTTGTTGCTTGCACTAGTTGTTACATTTGGTTTGTTGTTTGGGGGTGCTTCAGTATTAGGCAGCCTTCTGCCCTCCCATGTTCATCTGAAAATATGTGTTCTCCCTGCAGTTGTTGTCCCCAGATGAGAGTTCCCTTGTGCTGCCTCAGTTGAATCTCCTTTACTTGACAGAGATGTGCCTGAGCAGCGGCCCTCCCCAGCCCTATCCCAAATCATACTTATTTTGCATAGGAGATACCATGGTCATGAAGATTGTTCTCCCAGGGTGAGGTTCATTCATTGCATTCTGGGTATGCTGACCCCTGTGATTTCCCCAAATTGGGAAACTCGACTGCATTATTTGTGGTAGTGGGGGACTGTGTTTGTGCTTTCCTCTGGTCAGCTCTGGTAAAATACAGATTTCTTTGTCTCAGATCTTCCTCTAGCCTTGTTCTTTTTTCGAGAGTTTCCTTGTGCTGCCTCTGTTGGATCTCCTTCACTTGACAGGGGGGTGCCCGAGCAGCGACCCTCCCCAGCTCTAGCCCAACTCCTACTTACCTGCCAGGTGAGATACTATGATCAGGAAGGTGCTTCTCCCAGGGCAAGGCTCACCCATTGCACTCTGGGTGTGCTGCTCCTACGATTTCCCCAAATGTGGGACACTTGACTGCATAATTTGTGTTTCCTCTAGTTGGCTACTCGTATAATTCAGATCTCTTTGTCTCAGGTCTCTCTCCAGCCTAGTTTGCTGTCTGTTTCCACTTCTCTTTTCTTGAGCCCCTGCCTTCTATGCCCTTGTGCACTCTCCTGACTTCTCCTGTCTGCTTACTTTGTGCCTTCCAACGCACAATGCGAACTACAGGTAGTGCTGCAGGGCCCACACCCTTTTACTTGCCTTACAGAGCAGCTCTGGAGCTGTTACAGTGCCCAGCTGCTGCAAGAAATCAGCTTGAATACTTCAGGGGCTGGGGCATAGCCAACATGAGCCCCACACCGAAGGAGAATGGAGGTGTTTAATGCGAACTAGGGGTCATCCAAGCACCGCAAAAGGCCGCCATGCCCTGCATAACCCTTTTCTCTTTTCATATGCAGATGAGGGTTCCAGCCAACTTTGGCCCACTGCTTGGATGACATCACCGTATGCAAATCCGTCTTCTGCAGACCTTCTCCCAGGAATGCTTTTACTAGTTGTTGCATTTGGTTTGTTGTTTGGGGGTGCTTCAGTATTAGGCAGCCTTCTGCCCTCCCATGTTCATCTGAAAATATGTGTTCTCCCTGCAGTTGTTGTCCCCAGATGAGAGTTCCCTTGTGCTGCCTCAGTTGAATCTCCTTTACTTGACAGAGATGTGCCTGAGCAGCGGCCCTCCCCAGCCCTATCCCAAATCATACTTATTTTGCATAGGAGATACCATGGTCATGAAGATTGTTCTCCCAGGGTGAGGTTCATTCATTGCATTCTGGGTATGCTGACCCCTGTGATTTCCCCAAATGTGGGAAACTCGACTGCATTATTTGTTGTAGTGGGGGACTGTGTTTGTGTTTTCCTCTGGTCAGCTCTGGTAAAAGTCAGATTTCTTTGTCTCAGATCTTCCTCTAGCCTTGTTCTTCTTTCGAGAGTTCCCTTGTGCTGCCTCAGTTGGATCTCCTTCACTTGACAGGGGGTGCCCGAGCAGCGACCCTCCCCAGCTCTAGCCCAACTCCTACTTACCTGCCAGGTGAGATACTATGATCATGAAGGTGCTTCTCCCAGGGCAAGGCTCACCCATTGTACTCTGGGTGTGCTGCCCCTGCGATTTCCCCAAATGTGGGAAACTTGACTGCAGAATTTGTGTTTCCCCTGGTCAGCTCTCGTATAATTCAGATCTCTTTGTCTCAGGTCTCTCTCCAGCCTAGTTTGCTGTCTGTTTCCACTTCTTTTTTCTTGAGCCCCTCCCTTTTATACCCTTGTGCACTATCCTGACTTCTCCTCCTGTCTGCTTACTTTGTGCCTTCCAATGCACAATGCAAACTACAGGTAGTGCTGCAGGGCCCACACCCTTTTACTTGCCTTACAGAGCAGCTCTGGAGCTGTTTCAGTGCCAAGCTGCTGTAAGAAATAAGCTTGAATGCTTCAGAGGCTGGGGCATTGTCAACATGAGCCCCACACCAAAGGAGGGTGGAGGTGTTTAATGCGAACTAGGGGTCATCCAAGCGCCGCAAAAGGCCGCCATGCCCTGCACGCCCCTTTTCTCTTTTCATATGCAGATGAGGATTGAAGCCAACTTTGACCCACTGCTTGGATGACATCACCATATGCAAATCCATCTGCTGCAGGCCTTCCCCCCGGAATGCTTGCACTAGTTGTTGCATTTGGTTTGTTGTTTGGGGGTGCTTCAGTATTAGGCAGCCTTCTGCCCTCCCATGTTCATCTGAAAATATGTGTTCTCCCTGCAGTTGTTGTCCCCAGATGAGAGTTCCCTTGTGCTGCCTCAGTTGAATCTCCTTTACTTGACAGAGATGTGCCTGAGCAGCGGCCCTCCCCAGCCCTATCCCAAATCATACTTATTTTGCATAGGAGATACCATGGTCATGAAGATTGTTCTCCCAGGGTGAGGTTCATTCATTGCATTTTGGGTATGCTGACCCCTGTGATTTCCCCAAATGTGGGTAACTCGACTGCATTATTTGTGGTAGTGGGGGACTGTGTTTGTGTTTTCCTCTGGTCAGCTCTGGTAAAAGTCAGATTTCTTTTTGTTTCAGATCTTCCTCTAGCCTTGTTCTTCTTTCGAGAGTTCCCTTGTGCTGTTCAGTTGGATCTCCTTCAGTTGACAGGGCGGTGCCCGAGCAGCGACCCTCCCCAGCTCAAGCCCAACTCCTACTTACCTGCCAGGTGAGATACTATGATCATGAAGGTGCTTCTTCCAGGGCAAGGCTCACCCATTGCACTCTGGGTGTGCTGCCCCTGCGATTTCCCCAAATGTGGGAAACTTGACTGCATAATTTGTGTTTCCCCTGGTCGGCTCTCATATAATTCACATCTCTTTGTCTCAGGTCTCTCTCCAGCCTAGTTTGCTGTCTGTTTCCACTTCTTTTTTCTTGAGCCCCTCCCTTTTATACCCTTGTGCACTATCCTGACTTCTCCTCCTGTCTGCTTACTTTGTGCCTTCCAATGCACAATGCAAACTACACACCCTTTTACTTGCCTTACAGAGCAGCTCTGGAGCTGTTACAGTGCCAAGCTGCTGTAAGAAATCAGCTTGAATGCTTCAGGGGCTGGGGCATTGTCAACATGAGCCCCACACCGAAGGAGGGTGGGGGTGTTTAATGCGAACTAAGGGTCATCCAAGCGCCGCAAAAGGCCGCCATGCCCTGCATGCCCCTTTTCTCTTTTCATATGCAGATGAGGGTTCCAGCCAACTTTGGCCCACTGCTTGGATGACATCACCGTATGCAAATCCGTCTTCTGCAGAACTTCCCCCAGGAATGCTTGTACTAGTTGTTGCATTTGGTTTGTTGTTTGGGGGTGCTTCAGTATTAGGCAGCCTTCTGCCCTCCCATGTTCATCTGAAAATATGTGTTCTCCCTGCAGTTGTTGTCCCCAGATGAGAGTTCCCTTGTGCTGCCTCAGTTGAATCTCCTATACTTGACAGAGATGTGCTTGAGCAGCGGCCCTCCCCAGCCCTATCCCAAATCATACTTATTTTGCATAGGCGATACCATGGTCATGAAGATTGTTCTCCCAGGGTGAGGTTCATTCATTGCATTCTGGGTATGCTGACCCCTGTGATTTCCAAAATGTGGGAAACTCGACTGCATTATTTGTGGTAGTGGGGGACTGTGTTTGTGCTTTCCTCTGGTCAGCTCTGGTAAAAGTCAGATTTCTTTGTCTCAGATCTTCCTCTAGCCTTGTTCTTCTTTCGAGAGTTCCCTTGTGCTGCCTCAGTTGGATCTCCTTCACTTCACAGGGGGTGCCCGAGCAGCAATCCTCCACAGCTCTGGCCCAACTCCTACTTACCTGCCAGGTTAGATACTATGATCTTCACTGTTAGGGCAATCAGGATGTGGAATTCCCTGCCAGGGAAGGTGGTAATGGCGGACTCTGTAATTGGATTTAAAAAAGGAATGGATACATTTCTGAATGAAAAAGCTATCCAAGTTTATAATACTTAAAATATCAACATGGTTAATCCGGGGGTAACATGAGTTGTAGTAGCTAACTAGTCATAATACATTATTAAGCAAGTATGTAGAATCATCACAACTTAAAACAGGTTGAACACGATGGGCAATTTGCCTCTATTCAACCTCAAAAACTATGTTACTATATGTTACTATATTACTATGTTACTGTAGTATACAGAACACCACAATGCAATGAGCAGTGATAGTGAGCACTGATGAGGATACTAGAACTGACACTGAGCAGCAAGATGCAGCACTGGACTATTAGTAATGTACTGTAGTATGCTGAGCACAACAATGCAGCACAAGACAATGAGCAGTGATACTGAGCACTGATGAGGATACTACTGAGAACTGACACTGAGCAGGAGAGACACACTACTAGTATTACTGAGCAGCAATAAGTATCCACTGATACTGAGCACTGATATTGAGATTTCCACTGAGAGAACATAGCCACGTCCTCTCCGCTCTCTCTTCAATGCACGAGTAAAAATGGCGGCAACGCGCAGCTCTTTATATGGAATCCGAATCTCGCGAGAATCCGACAGCGGGATGATGACATTTTCCCTTGTTCATAGAATTTGGGAGTCATTTTGATCCCAAAGTATTATTAACCTCAATAACCATAATTTCCACTCATTTTCAGTCTATTCTTAACACCTTACACCTCACAATATTATTTTTAGTCCTAAAATTTGCACCGAGGTCGCTGGATGACTAAGCTCAGCGACCCAAGTGGCCGACACAAACACCTGGCCCATCTAGGAGTGGCACTGCAGTGTCACGCAGGATAGCACTTCCAAAAAACACTCCCCAAACAGCACATGACGCAAAGAAAAAAAGAGGCGCAATGAGGTAGCTGTGTGACTAAGCTCAGCGACCCAAGTGGCCGACACAAACACCTGGCCCATCTAGGAGTGGCACTGCAGTGTCACGCAGGATGGCCCTTCCAAAAAACACTCCCCAAACAGCACATGACGCAAAGAAAAAAAGAGGCGCAATGAGGTAGCTGTGTGACTAAGCTCAGCGACCCAAGTGGCCGACACAAACACCTGGCCCATCTAGGAGTGGCACTGCAGTGTCACGCAGGATGGCCCTTCCAAAAACACTCCCCAAAGAGCACATGACGCAAAGAAAAAAAGAGGCGCAATGAGGTAGCTGTGTGACTAAGCTCAGCGACCCAAGTGGCCGACACAAACACCTGGCCCATCTAGGAGTGACACTGCAGTGTCACGCAGGATGGCCCTTCCAAAAAACACTCCCCAAACAGCACATGACGCAAAGAAAAAAAGAGGCGCAATGAGGTAGCTGTGTGACTAAGCTCAGCGACCCAAGTGGCCGACACAAACACCTGGCCCATCTAGGAGTGTCACTGCAGTGTCACGCAGGATGGCCCTTCCAAAAAACACTCCCCAAACAGCACATGACGCAAAGATAAAAAGAGGCGCAATTAGGTAGCTGTGTGACTAAGCTCAGCGACCCAAGTGGCCGACACAAACACCTGGCCCATCTAGGAGTGGCACTGCAGTGTCACGCAGGATGGCCCTTCCAAAAAACACTCCCCAAACAGCACATGACGCAAAGAAAAATGAAAGAAAAAAGAGGTGCAAGATGGAATTGTCCTTGGGCACTCCCACCCACCCTTATGTTGTATAAACAGGACATGCACACTTTAACCAACCCATAATTTCAGTGACAGGGTCTGCCACACAACTGTGACTGAAATGACGGGTTGGTTTGGACCCCCACCAAAAAAGAAGCAATTAATCTCTCCTTGCACAAACTGGCTCTACAGAGGCAAGATGTCCACCTCATCATCATCCTCCGATTCATCACCGTGTACATCCCCCTCCTCACAGATTATCAATTCGTCCCCACTGGAATCTACCATCTCAGCTCCCTGTGTACTTTGTGGAGGCAATTGCTGCTGGTCATTGTCTCCACGGAGCAATTGATTATAATTCATTTTAATGAACATCATCTTCTCCACATTTTCTGGAAGTAACCTCGTACGCCGATTGCTGACAAGGTGAGCGGCGGCACTAAACACTCTTTCGGAGTACTACTTGTGGGAGGGCAACTTAGGTAGAATAAAGCCAGTTTGTGCAAGGGCCTCCAAATTGCCTCTTTTTCCTGCCAGTATACGTACGGACTGTCTGACGTGCCTACTTGGATGCGGTCACTCATATAATCCTCCACCATTCTTTCAATGGTGAGAGAATCATATGCAGTGACAGTAGACGTCATGTCGTAATCGTTGGCAGGTCCTTCAGTCCGGACCAGATGTCAGCATCAGCAGTCGCTCCAGACTGCCCTGCATCACCGCCAGCGGGTGGGCTCGGAATTCTGAGCCTTTTCCTCGCACCCCCAATTGCGGGAGAATGTGAAGGAGGAGCTGTTGACCGATCAAGTTCCACTTGACTTGATAATTTTCTCACCAGCAGGTCTTTGAACCCCTGCAGACGTGTGTCTGCCGGAAAGAGAGATACAACGTAGGTTTTAAATCTAGGATCGAGCACGGTGGCCAAAATGTAGTGCTCTGATTTCAACAGATTGACCACCCGTGAATCCTGGTTAAGCGAATGAAGGGCTCCATCCACAAGTCCCACATGCCTAGCGGAATCGCTCTGTCTTAGCTCCTCCTTCAATGTCTCCAGCTTCTTCTGCAAAAGCCTGATGACGGGAATGACCTGACTCAGGCTGGCAGTGTCTGAACTGACTTCACGTGTGGCAAGTGGATCTTGATCTTTCCCTAATTTTGGAACCTCAACATTTTTGTTCTCCATATTTTAATAGGCACAACTAAAAGGCACCTCAGGTAAACAATGGAGATGGATGGATTGGATACTAGTATACAATTATGGACGGGCTGCCGAGTGCCGACACAGAGGTAGCCACAGCCGTGAACTACCGCACTGTACTGTGTCTGCTGCTAATATATAGACTGGTTGATAAAGAGATAGTATACTCGTAACTAGTATGTATGTATAAAGAAAGAAAAAAAAACCACGGTTAGGTGGTATATACAATTATGGACGGGCTGCCGAGTGCCGACACAGAGGTAGCCACAGCCGTGAACTACCGCACTGTACTGTGTCTGCTGCTAATATATAGACTGGTTGATAAAGAGATAGTATACTCGTAACTAGTATGTATGTATAAAGAAAGAAAAAAAAACCACGGTTAGGTGGTATATACAATTATGGACGGGCTGCCGAGTGCCGACACAGAGGTAGCCACAGCCGTGAACTACCGCACTGTACTGTGTCTGCTGCTAATATAGACTGGTTGATAAAGAGATAGTATACTCGTAACTAGTATGTATGTATAAAGAAAGAAAAAAAAACCACGGTTAGGTGGTATATACAATTATGGACGGGCTGCCGAGTGCCGACACAGAGGTAGCCACAGCCGTGAACTACCGCACTGTACTGTGTCTGCTGCTAATATATAGACTGGTTGATAAAGAGATAGTATACTCGTAACTAGTATGTATGTATAAAGAAAGAAAAAAAAACCACGGTTAGGTGGTATATACAATTATGGACGGGCTGCCGAGTGCCGACACAGAGGTAGCCACAGCCGTGAACTACCGCACTGTACTGTGTCTGCTGCTAATATATAGACTGGTTGATAAAGATATAGTATACTTGTAACTAGTATGTATGTATAAAGAAAGAAAAAAAAACCACGGTTAGGTGGTATATACAATTATGGACGGGCTGCCGAGTGCCGACACAGAGGTAGCCACAGCCGTGAACTACCGCACTGTACTGTGTCTGCTGCTAATATAGACTGGTTGATAAAGAGATAGTATACTCGTAACTAGTATGTATGTATAAAGAAAGAAAAAAAAACCACGGTTAGGTGGTATATACAATTATGGACGGGCTGCCGAGTGCCGACACAGAGGTAGCCACAGCCGTGAACTGCCGCACTGTACTGTGTCTGCTGCTAATATAGACTGGTTGATAAAGAGATAGTATACTCGTAACTAGTATGACTATAAAGAAAGAAAAAAAAACCACGGTTAGGTGGTATATACAATTATGGACGGGCTGCCGAGTGCCGACACAGAGGTAGCCACAGCCGTGAACTGCCGCACTGTACTGTGTCTGCTGCTAATATAGACTGGTTGATAAAGAGATAGTATACTCGTAACTAGTATGACTATAAAGAAAGAAAAAAAAACCACGGTTAGGTGGTATATACAATTATGGACGGGCTGCCGAGTGCCGACACAGAGGTAGCCACAGCCGTGAACTACCGCACTGTACTGTGTCTGCTGCTAATATAGATTGGTTGATAAAGAGATAGTATACTACTAATATTATATATACTGGTGGTCAGGTCACTGGTCACTAGTCACACTGGCAGTGGCACTCCTGCAGCAAAAGTGTGCACTGTTTAATTTTAATATAATATTATGTACTCCTGGCTCCTGCTATAACCTATAACTGGCACTGCAGTGCTCCCCAGTCTCCCCCACAATTATAAGCTGTGTGAGCTGAGCACAGTCAGATATATATATATATACATTGATGCAGCACACTGGGCTGAGCAGTGCACACAGATATGGTATGTGACTGAGTCACTGTGTGTATCGTTTTTTTCAGGCAGAGAACGGATATATTAAATAAAACAAACAACTGCACTGTCTGGTGGTCACTGTGGTCGTCAGTCACTAAACTCTGCACTCTCTTCTACAGTATCACAGCCTCGGGTCAATCTCTCTCTCTCTCTCTCAACCCTAATCTAAATGGAGAGGACGCCAGCCACGTCCTCTCCCTATCAATCTCAATGCACGTGTGAAAATGGCGGCGACGCGCGGCTCCTTATATAGAATCCGAGTCTCGCGAGAATCCGACAGCGTCATGATGACGTTCGGGCGCGCTCGGGTTAACCGAGCAAGGCGGGAGGATCCGAGTCTGCTCGGACCCGTGAAAAAAACATGAAGTTCGTGCGGGTTCGGATTCAGAGAAACCGAACCCGCTCATCTCTAGTCCTTTCTACACTTTACCACTCTCCACCGGTATTATTATTTCTCCGCTCTCAAGTTCTACATTTCAGTTCATATTTCATCGCTCCCAAGTTCATTTATTATTTAACTGGTTCCAGCCAGTATCCACTACGTGCTAACAACAGTCAGGTTCCAGCCAGTATCCACAGCAGCTGTTTTATCTTCAGCAACCCAGCTTTTCCTGGAACACCAGCTGGCACAATCCTGGGTTATCTCCATTGCTACAGTCGGGCCTGGTAAGGACTTTCCATCTAGAAGATCATAAGAACTATCTCACACTACCAGTGCCCTGTGGCTCCTGCCATCCTGTAGTACCCAGGAACTGTATTTATTCTTTGCTGACTTTTACGTTTTCTTTTACTGCTGCTGTGTTGCGGAGTTGTCATAATAAACATCATTGACTTTTATCCAAGTTGTCGTGGTCACGCCTTCGGGCATTTATTATTTATGTTACTTACATGTCCAGGGGTCTGACACAACCTCCCAGGTTCCGGTACATCTCAGCCCCTACAACTGAGGCTGCATCCCGTCAGCTCAGGCCCTCAGTTGTGACAGCTTCCCCTTGCTATAAACATGGTTTGTACTCTTTTCCATGTGTTCCCAGATCTTTCAAACAATTAGTGTGGTCAAGAAAGTTCTGTTTGAAAAGAAACAAACATTTACTGTCATTTCTATGCAAATGAGCTTACATTAAAGCACACTCGTTCTATCTTTAAACCGATAAAATAAAACCCCAATAAGATGGGGCATGCAAAAATTGAGATAAAACTCAGTTTTGCTCCTCTCCACGGAAATCTTTAGTAAAAGGCGAAAGATTTGTTCGTTCTGAAGAGAAACCACAGCATGACCAAGATTCTACCTGTCGCCTGAGTGCCATGCCAGCAGTCCTCATTCAGCTCAAAGTGAGCACCAACTTTGAAAGAAAGAAAGCAGATTTCTCACCAGGCTTCCCCTTGCTATAAACATGGTTTGTACTCTTTTCCATGTGCTCCCAGATCTTTCAAGCAATTAGTATAGTCAAGAAAGTTCTGTTTGAAAAGAAACAAACATTTACTGTCATTTCTATGCAAATGAGCTTACATTAAAGCACACTCGTTCTATCTTTAAACTGATAAAAGAAACCCCAATAAGACGGGGCATGCAAAAATTGAGATAAAACTCAGTTTTGCTCCTCTCCACGGAAATCTTTAGTAAAAGGCGAAAGATTTGTTCGTTCTGAAGAGAAACCAGAGCATGACCAAGATTCCACCTGTCGCCTGAGTGCCATGCCAGCAGTCCTCATTCAGCTCAAAGTGAGCACCCAATTTGAAAGAAAGAAAGCAGATTTCTCACCAGGCTTCCCCTTGCTATAAGCATGGTTTGTACTCTTTTCCATGTGCTCCCAGATCTTTCAAGCAATTAGTATGGTCAAGAAAGTTCTGCTTGAAAAGAAACAGGCATTTATTGTCATTGTTATGCAAATAAACTTACATTAAAGCTAACAAGAAAGCACACTCGTTCTGTCTTTAATCCGATAAAAGAAACCCCAATAATATGGGGCATGCAAAAATTGAGATAAAACTCAGTTTTGCTCCTCTCCACGGAAATCTTTAGTAAAAGGCGAAAGATTTGTTCGTTCTGAAGAGAAACCAGAGCATGACCAAGATTCCACCTGTCGCCTGAGTGCCGTGCCAGCAGTCCTCATTCAGATCAAAGTGAGCGCCCAATTTGAAAGAAAGCAGATTTCTCACCTGTCTTCTCCTTGCTATAAGCATGGTTTGTACTGTATTCCATGTGCTCCCAGATCTTTCAAGCAAGTAGCATGGTCAAGAAAGTTCTGTTTGAAAAGAAACAAACATTTACTGTCATTTCTATGCAAATGAGCTTACATTAAAGCACACTCATTCTATCTTTAAACCGATAAAAGAAACCCCAAAAAGATGGGGCATGCAAAAATTGAGATAAAACTCGGTTTTGCTCCTCTCCACGGAAATCTTTAGTAAAAGGCGAAAGATTTGTTCGTTCTGAAGAGAAACCAGAGCATGACCAAGATTTTTATCTGAAAATATGTGTTCTCCCTGCAGTTGTTGTCCCCAGATGAGAGTTCCCTTGTGCTGCCTCAGTTGAATCTCCTTTACTTGACAGGGGGATGCTCGAGCAGCGACCCTCCCCAGCTCTAGCCCAACTCCTACTTACCTGCCAGGTGAGATACTATGATCATGAAGGTGCTTCTCCCAGGGCAAGGCTCACCCATTGCACTCTGGGTGTGCTGCTTCTGCGTTTTCCCCAAATGTGGGAAACTTGACTGCATAATTTGTGTTTCCCCTGGTCGGCTCTCGTATAATTCAGATCTCTTTGTCTCAGGTCTCTCTCCAGCCTAGTTTGCTGTCTGTTTCCACTTCTCTTTTCTTGAGCCGCTCCCTTCTATGCCCTTGCGCACTATCCTGACTTCTCCCGTCTGCTTACTTCGTGCCTTCCAACGCACAATGCAAACTACAGGTAGTGCTGCAGGGCCCACACCCTTTTACTTGCCTTACAGAGCGTCTCTGGAGCAGTTACAGTGCCCAGCTGCTGCAAGAAATCAGCTTGAATGCTTCAGGGGCTGGGGCATAGCCAACATGAGCCCCACACCGAAGGAGGGTGGAGGTGTGTAATGCGAACTAGGGGTCATCCAAGCGCCGCAAAAGGCCGCCATGCCCTGCACGCCCCTTGTCTCTTTTCATATGCAGACGAGGGTTGAAGCCAACTTTGACCCACTGTTTGGATGACATCACCATATGCAAATCCATCTGCTGCAGGCCTTCCCCCAGGAATGCTTGCACTAGTTGTTGCATTTGGTTTGTTGTTTGGGGGTGCTTCAGTATTAGGCAGCCTTCTGCCCTCCCATGTTCATCTGAAAATATGTGTTCTCCCTGCAGTTGTTGTCCCCAGATGAGAGTTCCCTTGTGCTGCCTCAGTTGAATCTCCTTTACTTGACAGAGATGTGCCTGAGCAGCGGCCCTCCCCAGCCCTATCCCAAATCATACTTATTTTGCATAGGCGATACCATGGTCATGAAGATTGTTCTCCCAGGGTGAGGTTCATTCATTGCATTCTGGGTATGCTGACCCCTGTGATTTCCCCAAATGTGGGAAACTCGACTGCATTATTTGTGGTAGTGGGGGACTGTGTTTGTGCTTTCCTCTGGTCAGCTCTGGTAAAAATCAGATTTCTTTATATCAGATCTTCCTCTAGCCTTGTTCTTCTTTCGAGAGTTCCCTTGTGCTGCCTCAGTTGGATCTCTTTCACTTGAGAGGGGGGTGCCCGAGCAGCGACCCTCCCCAGCTCTAGCCCAACTCCTACTTACCTGCCAGGTGAGATACTATGATCATGAAGGTGCTTCTCCCAGGGCAAGGCTCACCCATTGCATTCTGGTTGTGCTGCCCCTGCGATTTCCCCAAATGTGGGAAACTTGACTGCATAATTTGTGTTTCCCTTGGTCATCTCTCGTATAATTCAGATCTCTTTGTCTCAGGTCTCTCTCCAGCCTAGTTTGCTGTCTGTTTCCACTTCTCTTTTCTTGAGCCGCTCCCTTCTATGCCCTTGCGCACTATCCTGACTTCTCCCGTCTGCTTACTTCGTGCCTTCCAATGCACAATGCAAACTACAGGTAGTGCTGCAGGGCCCACACCCTTTTACTTGCCTTACAGAGCAGCTCTGGAGCAGTTACAGTGCCCAGCTGCTGCAAGAAATCAGCTTGAATGCTTCAGGGGCTGGGGCATAGCCAACATGAGCCCCACACCGAAGGAGGGTGGAGGTGTGTAATGCGAACTAGGGGTCATCCAAGCGCCGCAATAGGGCGCCATGCCCTGCACGCCCCTTTTCTCTTTTCATATGCAGACGAGGGTTGAAGCCAACTTTGACCCACTGCTTGGATGGCATCACCATATGCAAATCCATCTGCTGCAGGCCTTCCCCCAGGAATGCTTGCACTAGTTGTTGCATTTGGTTTGTTGTTTGGGGGTGCTTCAGTATTAGGCAGCCTTCTGCCCTCCCATGTTCATCTGAAAATATGTGTTCTCCCTGCAGTTGTTGTCCCCAGATGAGAGTTCCCTTGTGCTGCCTCAGTTGAATCTCCTTTACTTGAAAGAGATGTGCCTGAGCAGCGGCCCTCCCCAGCCCTATCCCAAATCATACTTATTTTGCATAGGAGAGACCATGGTCTTGAAGATTGTTCTCCCAGGGTGAGGTTCATTCATTGCATTCTGGGTATGCTGACCCCTGTGATTTCCCCAAATGTGGGAAACTCAACTGCATTATTTGTGGTAGTGGGGGACTGTGTTTGTGCTTTCCTCTGGTCAGCTCTGGTAAAAGTCAGATTTCTTTGTTTCAGATCTTCCTCTAGCCTTGTTCTTCTTTCGAGAGTTCCCTTGTGCTGCCTCAGTTGGATCTCCTTCACTTGACAGGGGGGTGCCCGTGCAGCGACTCTCCCCAGCTCTAGCCCAACTTCTACTTACCTGCCAGGTGAGATACTATAATCATGAAGGTGCTTCTCCCAGGGCAAGGCTCACCCATTGCACTCTGGATGTGCTGCCCCTGCGATTTCCCCAAATGTGGGAAACTTGACTGCATAATTTGTGTTTCCCCTGGTCGGCTCTCGTATAATTCAGATCTCTTTGTCTCAGGTCTCTCTCCAGCCTAGTTTGCTGTCTGTTTCCACTTCTCTTTTCTTAAGTGCCTTCCAATGCACAATGCAAACTACAGGTAGTGCTGCAGGGCCCACACCCTTTTACTTGCCGTACAGAGCAGCTCTGGAGCTGTTACAGTGCCCAGCTGCTGCAAGAAATCAGCTTGAATGCTTCAGGGGCTGGGGCATAGCAAACATGAGCCCCACACCGAAGGAGGGTGGGGGTGTTTAATGCGAACTAAGGGTCATCCAAGCGCCGCAAAAGGCCGCCATGCCCTGCATACCCCTTTTCTTTTTTCATATGCAGATGAGGGTTCCAGCCAACTTTGGCCCACTGCTTGGATGACATCACCGTATGCAAATCCGTCTTCTGCAGAACTTCCCCCAGGAATGCTTGTACTAGTTGTTGCATTTGGTTTGTTGTTTGGGGGTGCTTCAGTATTAGGCAGCCTTCTGCCCTCCCATGTTCATCTGAAAATAGAGATATCGGCAAGGAAAAGCTGTATTGTACCTTTGCATTTTTCTCCCAAACGAAGGACACTAGAATGAAAATTTTAAAGCCTCCTATTAGTGCTTCATCTACACGTTATAGCCCTTAATTTTCCAATGCCTATCTCTTTGCAAAAGAGAGATATCGGCAAGGAAAAGCTGTATTGTACCTTTGCAGTTTTCTCCCAAACGAAGGACACTAGAATGAAAATTTTAAAGCCTCCTGTTAGTGCTTCATCTACACGTTATAGCCCTGAATTTTCCAATGCCTATCTCTTTGCAAAAGAGAGATATCGGCAAGGAAAAGCTGTATTGTACCTTTGCATTTTTCTCCCAAACGAAAGACACTAGAATGAAAATTTTAAAGCCTCCTGTTAGTGCTTCATCTACACGTTATAGCCCTGAATTTTCCAATGCCTATCTCTTTGCAAAAGAGAGATATCGGCATGGAAAAGCTGTATTGTACCTTTGCATTTTTCTCCCAAACGAAGGACACTAGAATGAAAATTTAAAAGCCTCCTGTTAGTGCTTCATCTACACGGTATAGCCCTGAATTTTCCAATGCCTAGCTCTTTGCAAAAGAGAGATATTGGCAAGGAAAAGCTGTATTGTACCTTTGCTTTTTTCTCCCAAACGAAGGACACTAGAATGAAAATTGTAAAGACTCCTCTTAGTGCTTCATCTACACGTTATAGCCCTGAATTTTCCAATGCCTATCTCTTTGCAAAAGAGAGATATCGGCAAGGAAAAGCTGTATTGTACCTTTGCATTTTTCTCCCAAACGAAGGACACTAGAATGAAAATTTTAAAGCCTCCTGTTAGTGCTTCATCTACACGTTATAGCCCTGAATTTTCCAATGCCTATCTCTTTGCAAAAGAGAGATATCGGCAAGGAAAAGCTGTATTGTACCTTTGCATTTTTCTCCCAAACGAAAGACACTAGAATGAAAATTTTAAAGCCTCCTGTTAGTGCTTCATCTACACGTTATAGCCCTGAATTTTCCAATGCCTATCTCTTTGCAAAAGAGAGATATCGGCAAGGAAATGCTGTATTGTACCTTTGCATTTTTCTCCCAAACGAAAGACACTAGAATGAAAATTTTAAAGCCTCCTGTTAGTGCTTCATCTACACGTTATAGCCCTGCATTTTCCAATGCCTATCTCTTTGCAAAAGAGAGATATCGGCAAGGAAAAGCTGCATTGTACTTTTGCATTTTTCTCCCAAACGAAGGACACTAGAATGAAAATTTTAAAGCCTCCTTTTAGTGCTTCATCTACACGTAATAGCCCTGAATTTTCCAATGCCTATCTCTTTGCAAAAGAGAGATATCGGCAAGGAAATGCTGTATTGTACCTTTGCATTTTTCTCCCAAACGAAAGACACTAGAATGAAAATTTTAAAGCCTCCTGTTAGTGCTTCATCTACACGTTATAGCCCTGCAATAGAAACACCTTGGCTGGCGAAAATACATCACATATAGCCCCCAGGGCTATATGGATGAATTTTAACCCCTGGCAGATTCCACAGAAAAACGGGAGAAAAGGCCGCCGAGAAGGGGGCGGAGCCTA
Organism: Pseudophryne corroboree; assembly: GCF_028390025.1. Lineage (NCBI taxonomy): Eukaryota > Metazoa > Chordata > Amphibia > Anura > Myobatrachidae > Pseudophryne > Pseudophryne corroboree. The sequence goes on from NW_026967732.1 coordinate 153,129, forward strand.
TCTCCTCAGCACACTGGCGCCATTTTCTCTCACAGCTCCGTTGGAGGGAAACTCCCTGGCTCTCCCCTGCATTTACTACACTACAGAAAGGGGTTAAAAAAGAGAGGGGGGCACTAATTAGGCGTAGTATAACAATACAGCAGCTATAAGGGGAAAAACACTTATATAAGGTTATCCCTGTATATATATATATATATATATATAGCGCTCTGGTGTGTGCTGGCATACTCTCCCTCTGTCTCCCCAAAGGGCTAGTGGGGTCCTGTCCTCTATCAGAGCATTCCCTGTGTGTGTGTGTGTGTCGGTACGATTGTGTCGACATGTATGAGGAGGAAAATGGTGTGGAGGCGGAGCAATTGCCTGTAATGGAGTTGTCACCCCCTAGGGAGTCGACACCTGAGTGGCTGAGCTTATGGAAGGAATTACGTGACAGTGTCAGCTCTTTACAAAAGATTGATGACATGAGACAGCCGGCTACTCAGCCTGTGCCTGTCCAGGTGTCTCAAAAGCCATCAGGGGCTCTAAAACGCCCGTTACCGCAGATGGCAGATACAGACGCCGACACGGATACTGATTCCAGTGTCGACGATTAAGAGACGAATGTGACTTCCAGTAGGGCCACACGTTACATGATTGAGGCTATGGAAAATGTTTTTACACATTTCTGATAATACCAGTACCACTAAAAAGGGTATTATGTTGGGTGAGAAAAAACTGCCTGTAGTTTTTCCTGCATCTGAGGAATTAAATGAAGTGTGTGATGATGCGTGGGTTTCCCCCGATAAAAACTGTTAATTCCTAAAAAGTTATTAGCATCATACCCCTTCCCGCCAGAGGATAGGGCACATTGGGAAACACCCCCTAGGGTGAATAAAGCCCTCACACGCTTGTCTAAACAGGTGGCACTACCGTCCCCGGATACGGCCGCCCTTAAGGAACCTGCTGACAGAAAGCAGTAAAATATCCTAAAATGTATATACACTCACACGGGTGTGATACTGCGACCAGCAATCGCCTCAGCCTGGATGTGCAGTGCTGGGGTGGCTTGGTCGGATTCCCTGACTGACAATATTGATACCCTAGATAGGGACAGTATATTACTGACTATAGAGCATTTAAAAGATGCTTTCTATATATGCGTGATGCACAGAGGGATATTTGCCGACTGGCATCAAGAGTAAGTGCGCTGTCCATTTCTGCCAGAAGAGGGTTATGGACAAGACAGTGGTCATGTGATGCTGATTCCAAAAGGCATATGGAAGTATCGCCTTATAAAAGGGAGGAGTTATTTGGGGTAGGTCTAACAGACCTGGTGGCCACGGCAACGGCTGGGAAATCCACATTTTTACCCCAGGTAGCCTCTCAACATAAGAAGACGCCGTATTATCAGGCGCAGTCCTTTGGGCCCCATAAGGGCAAGCGGGCAAAAGGCTCCTCATTTCTGCCCCGTGGCAGAGGGAGAGGAAAAAGGCTGCAGCAAACAGCCAGTTCCCAGGAACAGAAACGGTGGGGGCCCGTCTCATAAATTTCAGCGTGCAGTGGGCTCACTCACAGGTGGACCCCTGGATCCTTCAGGTGGTATCTCAGGGGTACAAATTGGAATTCGAGACGTCTCCCCTTCGCCGTTTTCCTAAAGTCTGCTTTACCGACGTCTCCCTCCGACAGGGAGGCGGTATGGGAAGCCATTCACAAGCTGTATTCCCAGCAGGTGATAATCAAGGTACCCCTCCTACAACAGGGAAAGGGGTATTATTCCACGCTGTTTGTGGTACCGAAGCCGGACGGCTCGGTGAGACCTAATTTAAATCTGAAATCCTTGAACACTTACATACAAAGGTTCAAATTCAAGATGGAGTCACTCAGAGCGGTGATGGCAAACCGGGAAGAAGGGGATTATATGGTGTCTCTGGACATCAAGGATGCTTATCTCCATGTCCCAAATTACCCTTCTCACCAAGGGTACCTCAGGTTTGTGGTACAGAACTGTCACTATCAGTTTCAGACGCTGCCGTTTGGTTTGTCCACGGCACCCCGGGTCTTTACCAAAGTAATGGCCGAAATGATGATACTCCTTCGAAGGAAGGGAGTTTTAATTATCCCTTACTTGGACGATCTCCGGATAAGGGCAAGATCCAGGGAACAGTTGGTAGTCGGGGTAGCACTATCTCAAGTAGTGTTGCGGCAGCACGGTTGGATTCTTAATATTCCAAAATCGCAGCTGATTCCGACGACACGTCTTCTATTCCTAAGGATGATCCTGGACACAGTCCAGAAAATAAGAATTTACTTACCGATAATTCTATTTCTCATAGTCCGTAGTGGATGCTGGGGACTCCGAAAGGACCATGGGGAATAGCGGCTCCGCAGGAGACTGGGCACAAAGTAAAAGCTTTAGGACTAGCTGGTGTGCACTGGCTCCTCCCCCTATGACCCTCCTCCAAGCCTCAGTTAGGATACTGTGCCCGGACGAGCGTACACAATAAGGAAGGATTTTGAATCCCGGGTAAGACTCATACCAGCCACACCAATCACACCGTACAACTTGTGATCTGAACCCAGTTAACAGCATGATAACAGAAGGAGCCTCTGAAAAGATGGCTCACAACAACAATAACCCGATTTTTGTAACAATAACTATGTACAAGTAATGCAGACAATCCGCACTTGGGATGGGCGCCCAGCATCCACTATGGACTATGAGAAATAGAATTATCGGTAAGTAAATTCTTATTTTCTCTAACGTCCTAGTGGATGCTGGGGACTCCGAAAGGACCATGGGGATTATACCAAAGCTCCCAACCGGGTGGGAGAGTGCGGATGACTCTGCAGCACCGAATGAGAGAACTCCAGGTCCTCCTCAGCCAGGGTATCAAATTTGTAGAATTTAGCAAACATGTTTTCCCCTGACCAAGTAGCTGCTCGGCAAAGTTGTAAAGCCGAGACCCCTCGGGCAGCCGCCCAAGATGAGCCCACTTTCCGTGTGGAATGGGCTTTTACAGATTTTGGCTGTGGCAGGCCTGCCACAGAATGTGCAAGCTGAATTGTACTACAAATCCAACGAGCAATCGTCTGCTTAGAAGCAGGAGCACCCAGCTTGCTGGGTGCATACAGGATAAACAGCGAATCAGATTTTCTGACTCCAGCCGTCCTGGAAACATATATTTTCAGGGCCCTGACTACGTCCAGCAACTTGGAATCCTCCAAGTCCCTAGTAGCCGCAGGCACCACATATGAAAAATTAGGTAAGGGCTTTTATAGGATAAAGCCGCCAATTCTGAGACACGATGTACAGAGAGCCAACGTAAAAAATAACAATGTTTATTAATAAAACATATAAAAAGATTAATTGTCAAATAACCGGTGAAAAATATATATAAATATATATAAGAACATTCTACCTTTGAGAAAGTCACGTGAACGTGACGAAACGCGTCAGGACCCGCCCCTATCCACACTCAGCTCAGGTGAAATCTTCCAGGTGTTCCTTGGTCCCCGCTGCACCCTCCTTCTACAGCATCCGACATCAGCGGCTTCAGCGCACACGCCGCCACGACCGGGTTGTGAGAGAGACGGTCCATTCCTTTCCGCTGCACAGCGTATATGGGCATTGCAGGACATTGAAGCCGAGGACGCTCGGCTCTTACCAGCCCATTTTGGAAAGGTATTGAATATCAATTTCAACTGAGGGACTTTTTTATTCATTAGGATCCTACCAACACACCTGGTATTTATCAACTATCTAACAAGTGAATCACTGAACTTTTCACCCCAATAAGCTGAGTCATTACAATATACCACTAGTTCACGTCTAGTGACTGTTCTTATATATATTTGTATATATTTTTCACCGGTTATTTGACAATTAATCTTTTTATATGTTTTATTAATAAACATTGTTATTTTTTACGTTGGCTCTCTGTACATCATGTTTCGTTCCTGATATTCAGCGCAGCCGTTTGTTCTTTTTCTATGCTATCACCACAATACTACACATAGTATTCCGGCAAGCGCAGACTATCAGGAACATAAAATTGTGATTATTTAATTCTATGAAACACGTATTGGTTTTCACTTTTTATTTTGATGATTAGGCGCTCGTTTGTTGCAGTTTTTTGTTTTGGTCAATTCTGAGACACGCCTGGCTGAAGCCAGGGCTAACAGCATTACCACTTTCCATGTGAGATATTTTAAGTCCACAGTGGTGAGTGGTTCAAACCAATGTGATTTTAGGAATCCCAAAACTACATTGAGATCCCAAGGTGCCACTGGAGGCACAAAAGGAGGCTGTATATGCAGTACTCCCTTGACAAACGTCTGAACTTCAGGAACAGAAGCCAGTTCTTTTTGGAAGAATATTGACAGGGCCGAAATTTGAACCTTAATGGACCCTAATTTGAGGCCCATAGACAGTCCTGTTTGCAGGAAATGCAGGAAACGACCCAGTTGAAATTCCTCTGTAGGGGCCTTCCTGGCCTCGCACCACGCAACATATTTACGCCAAATACGGTGATAATGTTGTATGGTTACATCCTTCCTGGCTTTGATCAGGGTAGGGATGACTTCATCCGGAATGCCTTTTTCCTTCAGGATCCGGCGTTCAACCGCCATGCCGTCAAACGCAGCCGCGGTAAGTCTTGGAACAGACATGGTCCCTGCTGGAGCAGGTCCTTTCTTAGAGGTAGAGGCCACGGGTCTTCCGTGAGCATCTCTTGAATTTCCGGGTACCAAGTCCTTCTTGGCCAATCCGGAGCCACGAGTATAGTCTTTACTCCTCTCCTTCTTATGATTCTCAGTACTTTTGGTATGAGAGGAAGAGGAGGGAACACATACACTGACTGGTACACCCACGGTGTTACCAGAGAGTCCACAGCTATTGCCTGAGGGTCCCTTGACCTGGCGCAATATCTGTCCAGCTTTTTGTTGAGGCGGGACGCCATCATGTCCACCCTTTGGTTTTTCCCAACGGTTCACAATCATGTGGAAGACTTCTGGGTGAAGTCCCCACTCCCCCGGGTGAAGATCGTGTCTGCTGAGGAAGTCTGCTTCCCAGTTGTCCACTCCCGGAATGAACACTGCTGACAGTGCTATCACATGATTCTCCGCCCAGCGAAGAATCCTTGCCACTTCCATCATTGCCCTCCTGCTTCTTGTGCCGCCCTGTCTGTTTACGTGGGCGACTGCCGTGATGTTGTCCGACTGGATCAACACCGGCTGACCCTGAAGCAGAGGTCTTGCCTGACTTAGGGCATTGTAAATGGCCCTTAGTTCCAGGATATTTATGTGAAGTGACGTTTCCATGCTTGACCACAAGCCCAGGAAATTTCTTCCCTGTGTGACTGCTCCCCAGCCTCTCAGGCTGGCATCCGTGGTCACCAGGACCCAATCCTGAATGCCGAATCTGCGGCCCTCTAGGAGATGAGCACTCTGTAACCACCACAGGAGAGACATCCTTGTCCTTGGAGACAGGGTTATCCGCTGATGCATTTGAAGATGCGATCCGGACCATTTGTCCAGCAGATCCCACTGAAAAGTTCTTGCATGGAATCTGCCGAATGGAATCGCTTCGTAAGAAGCCACCATCTTTCCCAGGACCATTGTGCATTGTACTGACACTTGGCCTGGTCTTAGGAGGTTCCTGACTATGTCGGATAACTCCTTGGCTTTCTCCTCCGGGAGAAACACCTTTTTCTGTACTGTGTCCAGAATCATCCCTAGGAACAGCAGACGTGTCGTCGGAATCAGCTGCGATTTTGGAATATTTAGAATCCATCCGTGCTGTCGTAGTACTACTTGAGATAGTGCTACTCCGACCTCTAACTGTTCTCTGGACCTTGCCTGCTTACTTTGTGCCTTCCAATGCACAATGCAAACTACAGGTAGTGCTGCAGGGCCCACACCCTTTTACTTGCCGTACAGAGTAGCTCTGGAGCTGTTACAGTGCCCAGCTGCTGCAAGAAATCAGCTTGAATGCTTCAGGGGCTGGGGCATAGCCAACATGAGCCCCACACCGAAGGAGGGTGGAGGTGTTTAATGCGAACTAGGGGTCATCCAAGCGCCGCAAAAGGCCGCCATGCCCTGCACGCCCCTTTTCTCTTTTCATATGCAGACGAGGGTTGAAGCCAACTTTGACCCACTGCTTGGATGACATCACCGTATGCAAATCCATCTGCTGCAGGCCTTCCCCCAGGAATGCTTGCACTAGTTGTTGCATTTGGTTTGTTGTTTGACCCACTGCTTGGATGACATCACCGTATGCAAATCCATCTGCTGCAGGCCTTCCCCCAGGAATGCTTGCACTAGTTGTTGCATTTGGTTTGTTGTTTGGGGGTGCTTCATTATTAGGCAGCCTTCTGCCCTCCCATGTTCATCTGAAAATTTGTGTTCTCCCTGCAGTTGTTGTCCCCAGATGAGAGTTCCCTTGTGTTGCCTCAGTTGAATCTCCTTTACTTGACAGAGATGTGCCTGAGCAGCGGCCCTCCCCAGCCCTATCCCAAATCATACTTATTTTGCATAGGAGATACCATGGTCATGAAGATTGTTCTCCCAGGGTGAGGTTCATTCATTGCATTCTGGGTATGCTGACCCCTGTGATTTCCCCAAATGTGGGAAACTCGACTGCATTATTTGTGGTAGTGGGGGACTGTGTTTGTGCTTTCCTCTGGTCAGCTCTGGTAAAAGTCAGATTTATTTGTCTCAGATCTTCCTCTAGCCTTGTTCTTCTTTCGAGAGTTCCCTTGTGCTGCCTCAGTTGGATCTCCTTCACTTGACAGGGGGGTACCCGAGCAGCGACCCTCCCCAGCTCTAGCCCAACTTCTACTTACCTGGCAGGTGAGATACTATGATCATGTAGGTGCTTCTCCCAGGGCAAGGCTCACCCATTGCACTCTGGGTGTGCTGCTCCTGCGATTTCCCCAAATGTGGGAAACTTGACTGCATAATTTGTGTTTCCCCTGGTCGGCTCTCATATAATTCAGATCTCTTTGTCTCAGGTCTCTCTCCAGCCTAGTTTGCTGTCTGTTTCAACTTCTCTTTTCTTGAGCCGCTCCCTTCTATGCCCTTGCGCACTATCCTGACTTCTCCCGTCTGCTTACTTTGTGCCTTCCAATGCACAATGCAAACTACAGGTAGTGCTGCAGGGCCCACACCCTTTTACTTGCCGTTCAGAGCAGCTCTGGAGCTGTTACAGTGCCCAGCTGCTGCAAGAAATCAGCTTGAATGCTTCAGGGGCTGGGGCATAGCCAACATGAGCCCCACACCGAAGGAGGGTGGAGGTGTTTAATGCGAACTAGGGGTCATCCAAGCGCCGCAAAAGGCCGCCATGCCCTGCACGCCCCTTTTCTCTTTTCATATGCAGACGAGGGTTGAAGCTAACTTTGACCCACTGCTTGGATGACATCACCGTATGCATATCCATCTGCTGCAGGCCTTCCCCCAGGAATGCTTGTACTAGTTGTTGCATTTGGTTTGTTGTTTGGGGGTGCTTCAGTATTAGGCAGCCTTCTGCCCTCCCATGTTTATCTGGAAATATGTGTTCTCCCTGCAGTTGTTGTCCCCAGATGAGAGTTCCCTTGTGCTGCCTCAGTTGAATCTCCTTTACTTGACAGAGATGTGCCTGAGCAGCGGCCCTCCCCAGCCCTATCCAAAATCATACTTATTTTGCATAGGCGATACCATGGTCATGAAGATTGTTCTCCCAGGGTGAGGTTCATTCATTGCATTCTGGGTATGCTGACCCCTGTGATTTCCCCAAATGTGGGAAACTCGACTGCATTATTTGTGGTAGTGGGGGACTGTGTTTGTGCTTTCCTCTGGACAGCTCTGGTAAAAGTCAGATTTATTTGTCTCAGATCTTCCTCTAGCCTTGTTCTTCTTTCGAGAGTTCCCTTGTGCTGCCTCAGTTGGATCTCTTTCACTTGACAGGGGGGTGCCAGAGCAGCGACCCTCCTCAGCTCTAGCCCAACTCCTACTTACCTGCCAGGTGAGATACTTTGATCATGAAGGTGCTTCTCCCAGGGCAAGGCTCACCCATTGCACTCTGGGTGTGGTGCCCCTGCGATTTCCCCAAATGTGGGAAGCTTGACTGCATAATTTGTGTTTCCCCTGGTCAGCTCTCGTATAATTCAGATCTCTTTGTCTCAGGTCTCTCTCCAGCCTAGTTTGCTGTCTGTTTCCACTTCTTTTTTCATGAGCCCCTCCCTTTTATACCCTTGTGCACTATCCTGACTTCTCCTCCTGTCTGCTTACTTTGTGCCTTCCAATGCACAATGCAAACTACAGGTAGTGCTGCAGGGCCCACACCCTTTTACTTGCCGTACAGAGCAGCTCTGGAGCTGTTACAGTGCCCAGCTGCTGCAAGAAATCAGCTTGAATGCTTCAGGGGCTGGGGCATAGCCAACATGAGCCCCACACCGAAGGAGGGTGGAGGTGTTTAATGTGAACTAGGGGTCATCCAAGCGCCGCAAAAGGCCGCCATGCCCTGCACGCCCCTTTTCTCTTTTCATATGCAGACGAGGGTTGAAGCCAACTTTGACCCACTGCTTGGATGACATCACCGTATGCAAATCCATCTGCTGCAGGCCTTCCCCCAGGAATGCTTGCACTAGTTGTTGCATTTGGTTTGTTGTTTGGGGGTGCTTCAGTATTAAGCAGCCTTCTGCCCTCCCATGTTCATCTGAAAATATGTGTTCTCCCTGCAGTTGTTGTCCCCAGATGAGAGTTCCCTTGTGCTGCCTCAGTTGAATCTCCTTTACTTGACAGAGATGTGCCTGAGCAGCGGCCCTCCCCAGCCCTATCCCAAATCATACTTATTTTGCATAGGAGATACCATGGTCATGAAGATTGTTCTCCCAGGGTGAGGTTCATTCATTGTATTCTGGGTATGCTGACCCCTGTGATTTCCCCAAATGTGGGAAACTCGACTGCATTATTTGTGGTAGTGGGGGACTGTGTTTGTGCTTTCCTCTGGTCAGCTCTGGTAAAAGTCAGATTTATTTGTCTCAGATCTTCCTCTAGCCTTGTTCTTCTTTCGAGAGTTCCCTTGTGCTGCCTCAGTTGGATCTCTTTCACTTGACAGGGGGGTGCCCGAGCAGCGACCCTCCCCAGCTCTAGCCCAACTCCTACTTACCTGCCAGGTGAGATACTATGATCATGAAGGTGCTTCTCCCAGGGCAAGGCTCACCCATTGCACTCTGATTTCCCCAAATGTGGGAAGCTTGACTGCATAATTTGTGTTTCCCCTGGTCGGCTCTCGTATAATTCAGATCTCTTTGTCTCAGGTCTCTCTCCAGCCTAATTTGCTGTCTGTTTCCACTTCTTTTTTCATGAGCCCCTCCCTTTTATACCCTTGTGCAATATCCTGACTTCTCCTCCTGTCTGCTTTCTTTGTGCCTTCCAATGCACAATGCAAACTACAGGTAGTGCTGCAGGGCCCACACCCTTTTACTTGCCTTACAGAGCAGCTCTGGAGCTGTTACAGTGCCCAGCTGCTGCAAGAAATCAGCTTGAATGCTTCAGGGGCTGGGGCATAGCCAACATGAGCCCCACACCGAAGGAGGGTGGAGGTGTTTAATGCGAACTAGGGGTCATCCAAGCGTCGCAAAAGGCCGCCATGCCCTGCACGCCCCTTTTCTCTTTTCATATGCAGACGAGGGTTGAAGCCAACTTTGACCCACTGCTTGGATGACATCACCGTATGCAAATCCATCTGCTGCAGGCCTTCCCCCAGGAATGCTTGCACTAGTTGTTGCATTTGGTTTGTTGTTTGGGGGTGCTTCAGTATTAGGCAGCCTTCTGCCCTCCCATGTTCATCTGAAAATATGTGTTCTCCCTGCAGTTGTTGTCCCCAGATGAGAGTTCCCTTGTGCTGCCTCAGTTGAATCTCCTTTACTTGACAGAGATGTGCCTGAGCAGCGGCCCTCCCCAGCCCTATCCCAAATCATACTTATTTTGCATAGGAGATACCATGGTCATGAAGATTACTCTCCCAGGGTGAGGTTCATTCATTGCATTCTGGGTATGCTGACCCCTGTGATTTCCCCAAATGTGGGAAACGCGACTGCTTTATTTGTTGGTAGTGGGGGGACTGTGTTTGTGCTTTCTTCTGGTCAGCTCTGGTAAAAGTCAGATTTCTTTGTCTCAGATCTTCCTCTAGCCTTGTTCTTCTTTCGAGAGTTCCCTTGTGCTGCCTCAGTTGGATCTCCTTCACTTAACAGGGGGGTGCCCGAGCAGCGACCCTCCCCAGCTCTAGCCCAACTCCTACTTACCTGCCAGGTGAGATACTATGATCATGAAGGTGCTTCTCCCAGGGCAAGGCTCACCCATTGCACTCTGGGTGTGCTGCCCCTGCGATTTCCCCAAATGTGGGAAACTTGACTGCATAATTTGTGTTTCCCCTGGTCGGCTCTCGTATAATTCACATCTCTTTGTCTCAGGTCTCTCTCCAGCCTAGTTTGCTGTCTGTTTCCACTTCTCTTTTCTTGAGCCGCTCCCTTCTATGCCCTTGCGCACTATCCTGACTTCTCCCGTCTGCTTACTTTGTGCCTTCCTACGCACAATGCGAACTACAGGTAGTGCTGCAGGGCCCACACCCTTTTAGTTGCCTTACAGAGCAGCTCTGGAGCTGTTACAGTGCCCAGCTGCTGCAAGAAATTAGCTTGAATGCTTCAGGGGCTGGGGCATAGCCAACATGAGCCCCACACCGAAGGAGGGTGGAGGTGTTTAATGCGAACTAGGGGTCATCCAAGCGCCGCAAAAGGCCGCCATGCCCTGCATAACCCTTTTCTCTTTTCATATGCAGATGAGGGTTCCAGCCAACTTTGGCCCACTGCTTGGATGACATCACCGTATGCAAATCCGTCTTCTGCAGACCTTCACCCAGGAATGCTTTTACTAGTTGTTGCATTTGGTTTGTTGTTTGGGGGTGCTTCAGTATTAGGCAGCCTTCTGTCCTCCCATGTTCATCTGAAAATATGTGTTCTCCCTGCAGTTGTTGTCCCCAGATGAGAGTTCCCTTGTGCTGCCTCAGTTGAATCTCCTTTACTTGACAGAGATGTGCCTGAGCAGCGGCCCTCCCCAGCCCTATCCCAAATCATACTTATTTTGCATAGGAGATACCATGGTCATGAAGATTGTTCTCCCAGGGTGAGGTTCATTCATTGCATTCTGGGTATGCTGACCCCTGTGAATTTCCCAAATTTGGGAAACTCGACTGCATTATTTGTGGTAGTGGGGGACTGTGTTTGTGCTTTCCTCTGGTCAGCTCTGGTAAAAGTCAGATTTCTTTGTCTCAGATCTTCCTCTAGCCTTGTTCTTCTTTCGAGAGTTTCCTTGTGCTGCCTCAGTTGGATCTCCTTCACTTGACAGGGGGGTGCCCGAGCAGCGACCCTCCCAAGCTCTAGCCCAACTCCTACTTACCTGCCAGGTGAGATACTATAATCAGGAAGGTGCTTCTCCCAGGGCAAGGCTCACCCATTGCACTCTGGGTGTGCTGCTCCTGCGATTTCCCCAAATGTGGGAAACTTGACTGCATAATTTGTGTTTCCCCTGGTCGGCTCTCGTATAATTCAGATCTCTTTGTCTCAGGTCTCTCTCCAGCCTAGTTTGCTGTCTGTTTCAACTTCTCTTTTCTTGAGCTGCTCCCTTCTATGCCCTTGCGCACTATCCTGACTTCTCCCGTCTGCTTACTTTGTGCCTTCCAATGCACAATGCAAACTACAGGTAGTGCTGCAGGGCCCACACCCTTTTACTTGCCGTTCAGAGCAGCTCTGGAGCTGTTACAGTGCCCAGCTGCTGCAATAAATCAGCTTGAATGCTTCAGGGGATGGGGCATGGCCAACATGAGCCCCACACCAAAGGAGGGTGGGGGTGTTTAATGCGAACTAGGGGTCATCCAAGCACCGCAAAAGGCCGCCATGCCCTGCACGCCCCTTTTCTCTTTTCATATGCAGATGAGGGTTGAAGCCAACTTTGACCCACTGCTTGGATGACATCACCGTATGCAAATCCGTCTTCTGCAGAACTTACCCCAGGAATGCTTGCACTAGTTGTTGCATTTGGTTTGTTGTTTGGGGGTGCTTCAGTATTAGGCAGCCTTCTGCCCTCCCATGTTCATCTGAAAATATGTGTTCTCCCTGCAGTTGTTGTCCCCAGATGAGAGTTCCCTTGTGCTGCCTCAGTTGAATCTCCTTTACTTGACAGAGATGTGCATGAGCAGCGGCCCTCCCCAGCCCTATCCCAAATCATACTTATTTTGCATAGGAGATACCATGGTCATGAAGATTACTCTCCCAGGGTGAGGTTCATTCATTGCATTCTGGGTATGCTGACCCCTGTGATTTCCCCAAATGTGGGAAACGCGACTGCTTTATTTGTTGGTAGTGGGGGACTGTGTTTGTGTTTTCCTCTGGTCAGCTCTGGTAAAAGTCAAATTTCTTTGTCTCAGATCTTCCTCTAGCCTTGTTCTTCTTTCGAGAGTTTCCTTGTGCTGCCTCAGTTGGATCTCCTTCACTTGACAGGGGGGTGCCCGAGCAGCGACCCTCCCCAGCTCTAGCCCAACTCCTACTTACCTGCCAGGTGAGATACTATGATCATGAAGGTGCTTCTCCCAGGGCAAGGCTCACCCATTGCACTCTGGGTGTGCTGCCCCTGCGATTTCCCCAAATGTGGGAAACTTGACTGCATAATTTGTGTTTCCCCTGGTCAGGTCTCGTATAATTCAGATCTCTTTGTCTCAGGTCTCTCTCCAGCCTAGTTTGCTGTCTTTTTCAACTTCTCTTTTCTTGAGCTGCTCCCTTTTATACCCTTGTGCACTATCCTGACTTCTCCTCCTGTCTGCTTACTTTGTGCCTTCCAATGCGCAATGCAAACTACAGGTAGTGCTGCAGGGCCCACACCCTTTTACTTGCCTAACAGAACAGCTCTGGAGCTGTTACAGTGCCAAGCTGCTGCAAGAAATCAGCTTGAATGCTTCAGGGGATGGGGCATGGCCAACATGAGCCCCACACCGAAGGAGGGTGGGGGTGTTTAATGCGAACTAAGGGTCATCCAAGCGCCGCAAAAGGCCGCCATGCCCTGCATACCCCTTTTCTCTTTTCATATGCAGATGAGGGTTCCAGCCAACTTTGGCCCACTGCTTGGATGACATCACCGTATGCAATTCCGTCTTCTGCAGAACTTCCCCCAGGAATGCTTGTACTAGTTGTTGCATTTGGTTTGTTGTTTGGGGGTGCTTCAGTATTAGGCAGCCTTCTGCCCTCCCATGTTCATCTGAAAATATGTGTTCTCCCTGCAGTTGTTGTCCCCAGATGAGAGTTTCCTTGTGCTGCCTCAGTTGAATCTCCTTTACTTGACAGAGATGTGCATGAGCAGCGGCCCTCCCCAGCCCTATCCCAAATCATACTTATTTTGCATAGGAGATACCATGGTCATGAAGATTGTTCTCCCAGGGTGAGGTTCATTCATTGCATTTTGGGTATGCTGACCCCTGTGATTTCCCCAAATGTGGGAAACTCGACTGCATTATTTGTGGTAGTGGGGGACTGTGTTTGTGCTTTCCTCTGGTCAGCTCTGGAAAAAGTCAGATTTCTTTGTCTCAGATCTTCCTCTAGCCTTGTTCTTCTTTCGAGAGTTCCCTTGTGCTGCCTCAGTTGGATCTCTTTCACTTGACAGGGGGGTGCCCGAACAGCGACTTTCCCCAGCTCTAGCCCAACTCCTACTTACCTGCCAGGTGAGATACTATGATCATGAAGGTGCTTCTCCCAGGGCAAGGCTCACCCATTGCACTCTGGGTGTGCTGCCCCTGCGATTTCCCCAAATGTGGGAAACTTGACTGCATAATTTGTGTTTCCCCTGGTCGGCTCTCGTATAATTCAGATCTCTTTGTCTCAGGTCTCTCTCCAGCCTAGTTTGCTGTCTGTTTCCACTTCTCTTTTCTTCAGCCGCTCCCTTCTATACCCTTGTGCACTATCCTGACTTCTCCTCCCATCTGCTTACTTTGTGCCTTCCAATGCACAATGCAAACTACAGGTAGTGCTGCAGGGCCCACACCCTTTTACTTGCCTTACAGAGCAGCTCTGGAGCTGTTACAGTGCCCAGCTGCTGCAAGAAATCAGCTTGAATGCTTCAGGGGATGGGCATGGCCAACATGAGCCCCACACCAAAGGAGGGTGGAGGTGTTTAATGCGAACTAGGGGTCATCCAAGCACCGCAAAAGGCCGCCATGCCCTGCACGCCCCTTTTCTCTTTTCATATGCAGATGAGGGTTGAAGCCAACTTTGACCCACTGCTTGGATGACATCACCGTATGCAAATCCGTCTTCTGCAGAACTTCCCCCAGGAATGCTTGGACTAGTTGTTGCATTTGGTTTGTTGTTTGGGGGTGCTTCAGTATTAGGCAGCCTTCTGCCCTCCCATGTTCATCTGAAAATATGTGTTCTCCCTGCAGTTGTTGTCCCCAGATGAAAGTTCCCTTGTGCTGCCTCAGTTGAATCTCCTTTACTTGACAGAGATGTGCATGAGCAGCGGCCCTCCCCAGCCCTATTCCAAATCATACTTATTTTGCATAGGAGATACCATGGTCATGAAGATTTTTCTCCCAGGGTGAGGTTCATTCATTGCATTTTGGGTATGCTGACCCCTGTGATTTCCCCAAATGTGGGAAACTTGACTGCATTATTTGTGGTAGTGGGAGACTGTGTTTGTGCTTTCCTCTGGTCAGCTCTGGTAAAAGTCAGATTTCTTTGTCTCAGATTTTCCTTTAGCCTTGTTCTTCTTTCGAGAGTTCCCTTGTGCTGCCTCAGTTGGATCTCCTTCACTTTACAGGGGGGTACCCGAGCAGCGACCCTCCCCAGCTCTAGCCCAACTCCTACTTACCTGCCAGGTGAGATACTATGATCATGAAGGTGCTTCTCCCAGGGCAAGGCTCACCCATTGTACTCTGGGTGTGCTGCTCCTGCGATTTCCCCAAATGTGGGAAACTTGACTGCATAATTTGTGTTTCCCCTGGTCGGCTCTCGTATAATTCAGATCTCTTTGTCACAGGTCTCTCTCCAGCCTAGTTTGCTGTCTGTTTCCACTTCTCTTTTCTTCAGCCGCTCCCTTCTATACCCTTGTGCACTATCCTGACTTCTCCTCCCGTCTGCTTACTTTGTGCCTTCCAATGCACAATGCAAACTACAGGTAGTGCTGCAGGGCCCACACCCTTTTACTTGCCTTACAGAGCAGCTCTGGAGCTGTTACAGTGCCCAGCTGCTGCAAGAAATCAGCTTGAATGCTTCAGGGGATGGGGCATGGCCAACATGAGCCCCACACCAAAGGAGGGTGGAGGTGTTTAATGCGAACTAGGGGTCATCCAAGCACCGCAAAAGGCCGCCATGCCCTGCACGCCCCTTTTCTCTTTTCATATGCAGATGAGGGTTGAAGCCAACTTTGACCCACTACTTGGATGACATCACCGTATGCAAATCCGTCTTCTGCAGAACTTCCCCCAGGAATGCTTGCACTAGTTGTTGCATTTGGTTTGTTGTTTGGGGGTGCTTCAGTATTAGGCAGCCTTCTGCCCTCCCATGTTCATCTGAAAATATGTGTTCTCCCTGCAGTTGTTGTCCCAAGATGAGAGTTCCCTTGTGCTGCCTCAGTTGAATCTCCTTTACTTGACAGAGATGTGCATGAGCAGCGGCCCTCCCCAGCCCTATTCCAAATCATACTTATTTTGCATAGGAGATACCATGGTCATGAAGATTTTTCTCCCAGGGTGAGGTTCATTCATTGCATTTTGGGTATGCTGACCCCTGTGATTTCCCCAAATGTGGGAAACTTGACTGCATTATTTGTGGTAGTGGGAGACTGTGTTTGTGCTTTCCTCTGGTCAGCTCTGGTAAAAGTCAGATTTCTTTGTCTCAGATTTTCCTTTAGCCTTGTTCTTCTTTCGAGAGTTCCCTTGTGCTGCCTCAGTTGGATCTCCTTCACTTTACAGGGGGGTACCCGAGCAGCGACCCTCCCCAGCTCTAGCCCAACTCCTACTTACCTGCCAGGTGAGATACTATGATCATGAAGGTGCTTCTCCCAGGGCAAGGCTCACCCATTGTACTCTGGGTGTGCTGCTCCTGCAATTTCCCCAAATGTGGGAAACTTGACTGCATAATTTGTGTTTCCCCTGGTCGGCTCTCGTATAATTCAGATCTCTTTGTCTCAGGTCTCTCTCCAGCCTAGTTTGCTGTCTGTTTCAACTTCTCTTTTCTTGAGCCGCTCCCTTCTATGCCCTTGCGCACTATCCTGACTTCTCCTCCCGTCTGCTTACTTTGTGCCTTCCAATGCACAATGCAAACTACAGGTAGTGCTGCAGGGCCCACACCCTATTACTTGCCTTACAGAGCAGCTCTGGAGCTGTTACAGTGCCCAGCTGCTGCAAGAAATCAGCTTGAATGCTTCAGGGGCTGGGGCATAGCCAACATGAGCCCCACACCGAAGGAGGGTGGAGGTGTTTAATGCAAACTAGGGGTCAGACAAGCGCCGCAAAAGGCCACCATGCCCTGCACGCCCCTTTTCTGTTTTCATATGCAGACGAGGGTTGAAGCCAACTTTGACCCACTGCTTGGATGACATCACCATATGCAAATCCATCTGCGGCAGGCCTTCCCCCAGGAATGCTTGCACTAGTTGTTGCATTTGGTTTGTTGTTTGGGGGTGCTTCAGTATTAGGCAGCCTTCTGCCCTCCCATGTTCATCTGAAAATATGTGTTCTCCCTGCAGTTGTTGTCCCAAGATGAGAGTTCCCTTTTGCTGCCTCAGTTGAATCTCCTTTACTTGACAGAGATGTGCATGAGCAGCGGCCCTCCCCAGCCCTATTCCAAATCATACTTATTTTGCATAGGAGATACCATGGTCATGAAGATTTTTCTCCCAGGGTGAGGTTCATTCATTGCATTTTGGGTATGCTGACCCCTGTGATTTCCCCAAATGTGGGAAACTTGACTGCATTATTTGTGGTAGTGGGAGACTGTGTTTGTGCTTTCCTCTGGTCAGCTCTGGTAAAAGTCAGATTTCTTTGTCTCAGATTTTCCTTTAGCCTTGTTCTTCTTTCGAGAGTTCCCTTGTGCTGCCTCAGTTGGATCTCCTTCACTTTACAGGGGGGTACCCGAGCAGCGACCCTCCCCAGCTCTAGCCCAACTCCTACTTACCTGCCAGGTGAGATACTATGATCATGAAGGTGCTTCTCCCAGGGCAAGGCTCACCCATTGTACTCTGGGTGTGCTGCTCCTGCGATTTCCCCAAATGTGGGAAACTTGACTGCATAATTTGTGTTTCCCCTGGTCGGCTCTCGTATAATTCAGATCTCTCTGTCTCAGGTCTCTCTCCAGCCTAGTTTGCTGTCTGTTTCCACTTCTCTTTTCTTCAGCCGCTCCCTTCTATACCCTTGTGCACTATCCTTGCAATGGTACAAGACAGCTTTTCCTTGCCAATATCTCTCTTTTGCAAAGAGCTGCGCATTGGAAAATTCAGGGCTATGTCGTGTAGATTATGGCCTAACAGGAGGCTTTAAAATTTTCTTTCTAGTGACCTTCGTTTGGGAGAAAAATGCAAAGGTACAAGACAGCTTTTCCTTGCCAATATCTCTCTTTTGCAAAGAGCTGCGCATTGGAAAATTCAGGGCTATGTCGTGGATTTTTGAAAGAAAACAATACTGTCAATATACTATTAAAACAAATTAAAATGGTAAAAGTTATTGTACTTTAAGTAAAAATAAAAGCTAAAATATCAATCCCAGTTTTGGATTACTTTAATGAACAAAAAAAAATGCATATAGCAAAGGATAGTTTCAATCTGCCTACCTCTGGGTTATGGGCCCAGCATGCTTCCATTGCAGTACTCTGCTGCACATGTAAGTGCAAGAGATCCTGAAGCACTCACTCATCATGCGAAAGTACCAATGTGTTTCTTCATTGGTTGCTGGAAGAAACATCTTACAAACACTCTCCAGATTATTGACTTTTTAAAGTTTTTCTAGGAAACGTTCTAGATGAATGCTTATTAGTCTTTGTCAGTATATACTTTTTGCAAAGTGTCTCTGTGGCGCAATCGGTTAGTGTGTTCAGCTATTAATCAAAAGGTTGGTGGTTCAATCCCACCCAGGGACGTAATTGACCTTGTGATCAGATTTTGGTGATATTTAAGTAGACAAGTCAAAATTGCAAACCCCCTCTTATGGTGTAGGGTACCTGGCCTTCTCTGATGTAATCAGAGTTAGATTTGATTCAGTGATTTTATAAAAACAGCTAGGAAGCACAATTTAGCAGTGGGTTGCAGAGAAAAAGAAATATGCTGGCAGAAAAATCCAATTGAGTGATTAAACAGCTCTTCATTTTCTGGCTTTATTTTTATGCTAACTAATTTGTTCTCTGAAAAGTGTCCACAAAGCCAAGTATCTGATTAACATATTTGTAGTGATGGTTTTTCACCTATTACTAAATTAAACTTGCTTCATTGGAAAGGCAGCAAGATGCATCCTCATTTCAATATCTACTGAAATAATACAGGTTGACACCAGGAAACATTAACGCCACTGCATCCTTGCTGCTTTCTCATGTGGAAGTCTGTTTAATGTGAAAACAAGGTGATATCTAATTAGCACACAGGTAAGGAATTAAGAAAATCTTTATTTAAGGGTGAAGATGTTTCTCACAAAATCGTTGCCCCAATGCATCATTGAAATTCAAGCTGGAAAGATGATTTTAATATATCACTTGTACATTTTGTATTGCTCTTCTGGTGACAATGTAGTTTGTTTTTGTCAATTACCATTTTAATAATCGGGTAAAGAAAATTAATTGGATTTTTGAAAGAAAACAATACTGTCAATATACTATTAAAAAAAATTAAAATGGTAAAAGTTATTGTACTTTAAGTAAAAATAAAAGCTAAAATATCAATCCCAGTTTTGGATTACTTTAATGAACAAAAAAAAATGCATATAGCAAAGGATAGTTTCAATCTGCCTACCTCTGGGTTATGGGCCCAGCATGCTTCCAGTGCAGTACTCTGCTGCACATGTAAGTGCAAGAGATCCTGAAGCACTCACTCATCATGCGAAAGTACCAATGTGTTTCTTCATTGGTTGCTGGAAGAAACATCTTACAAAAACTCTCCAGATTATTGACTTTTTAAAGTTTTTCTAGGAAACGTTCTAGATGAATGCTTATTAGTCTTTGTCAGTATGTACTTTTTGCAAAGTGTCTCTGTGGCGCAATCGGTTAGTGTGTTCAGCTATTAATCGAAAGGTTGGTGGTTCAATCCCACCCAGGGACGTAATTGACCTTGTGATCAGATTTTGGTGATATTTAAGTAGACAAGTCAAAATTTCGAAAACCCCTGTTATGGTGTAGGGTACCTGGCCTTCTCTGATGTAATCAGAGTTAGATTTGATTCAGTGATTTTATAAAAACAGCTAGGAAGCACAATTTAGCAGTGGGTTGCAGAGAAAAAGAAATATGCTGGCAAAAAAATCCAATTGACTGATTAAACAGCTCTTCATTTTCTGGCTTTATTTTTATGCTAACAAATTTGTTCTCTGAAAAGTGTCCACAAAGCCAAGTATCTGATTAACATCTTTGTAGGGATTGTTTTTCACCTATTACTAAATTAAACTTGCTTCATTGGAAAGGCAGCAAGATGCATCCTCATTTCAATATCTACTGAAATAATACAGGTTGACACCAGGAAACATTAACGCCACTGCATCCTTGCTGCTTTCTCATGTGGAAGTCTGTTTAATGTGAAAACAAGGTGATATCTAATTAGCACACAGGTAAGGAATTAAGAAAATCTTTATTTAAGGGTGAAGATGTTTCTCACAAAATCGTTGCCCCAATGCATCATTGAAATTCAAGCTGGAAAGATGATTTTAATATATCACTTGTACATTTTGTATTGCTCTTCTGGTGACAATGTAGTTTGCTTTTGTCAATTACCATCAGGGCTATGTCGTGTAGATGATGGCCTAACAGGAGGCTTTAAAATTTTCTTTCTAGTGCCCTTCGTTTGGGAGAAAAATGCAATGGTACAAGACAGCTTTTCCTTGCCAATATCTCTCTTTTGCAAAGAGCTGCGCATTGGAAAATTCAGGGCTATGTCGTGTAGATGATGGCCTAACAGGAGGCTTTAAAATTTTCTTTCTAGTGTCCTTCGTTTGGGAGAAAAATGCAAAGGTACAAGACAGCTTTTCCTTGCAAATATCTCTCTTTTGCAAAGAGCTGCGCATTAAAAAATTCAGGGCTATGTCGTGTAGATGATGGCCTAACAGGAGGCTTTAAAATTTTCTTTCTAGTGCCCTTCGTTTGGGAGAAAAATGCAATGGTACAAGACAGCTTTTCCTTGCCAATATCTCTCTTTTGCAAAGAGCTGCGCATTGGAAAATTCAGGGCTATGTCGTGTAGATGATGGCCTAACAGGAGGCTTTAAAAAAATTTTTCTAGTGTCCTTCGTTTGGGAGAAAAATGCAATGGTACAAGACAGCTTTTCCTTGCCAATATCTCTCTTTTGCAAAGAGCTGCGCATTGGAAAATTCAGGGCTATGTCGTGTAGATGATGGCCTAACAGGAGGCTTTAAAATTTTCTTTCTAGTGTCCTTCGTTTGGGAGAAAAATGCAAAGGTACAAGACAGCTTTTCCTTGCCAATATCTCTCTTTTGCAAAGAGCTGCGCATTGGAAAATTCAGGGCTATGTCGTGTAGATGATGGCCTAACAGGAGGCTTTAAAATGTTCTTTCTAGTGTCCTTCGTTTGGGAGAAAAATGCAATGGTACAAGACAGCTTTTCCTTGCCAATATCTCTCTTTTGCAAAGAGCTGCGCATTGGAAAATTTAGGGCTATGTCGTGTAGATGATGGCCTAACAGGAGGCTTTAAAATTTTCTTTCTAGTGTCCTTCGTTTGGGAGAAAAATGCAAAGGTACAAGACAGCTTTTCCTTGCCAATATCTCTCTTTTGCAAAGAGCTGCGCATTGGAAAATTCAGGGCTATGTCGTGTAGATGATGGCCTAACAGGAGGCTTTAAAATTTTCTTTCTAGTGTCCTTCGTTTGGGAGAAAAATGCAAAGGTACAAGACAGCTTTTCCTTGCCAATATCTCTCTTTTGCAAAGAGCTACGCATTGGAAAATTCAGGGCTATGTCGTGTAGATGATGGCCTAACAGGAGGCTTTAAAATTTTCTTTCTAGTGTCCTTCGTTTGGGAGAAAAATGCAAAGGTACAAGACAGCTTTTCCTTGCCAATATCTCTCTTTTGCAAAGAGCTACTCATTGGAAAATTCAGGGCTATGTCGTGTAGATGATGGCCTAACAGGAGGCTTTAAAATTTTC
Organism: Pseudophryne corroboree; assembly: GCF_028390025.1. NCBI lineage: Eukaryota > Metazoa > Chordata > Amphibia > Anura > Myobatrachidae > Pseudophryne > Pseudophryne corroboree. The sequence goes on from NW_026967732.1 coordinate 174,475, forward strand.
TTTCTAGTGCCCTTCGTTTGGGAGAAAAATGCAAAGGTACAAGACAGCTTTTCCTTGCCAATATCTCTCTTTTGCAAAGAGCTGCGCATTAAAAAATTCAGGGCTATGTCGTGTAGATGATGGCCTAACAGGAGGCTTTAAAATTTTCTTTCTAGTGCCCTTCGTTTGGGAGAAAAATGCAATGGTACAAGACAGCTTTTCCTTGCCAATATCTCTCTTTTGCAAAGAGCTGCGCATTGGAAAATTCAGGGCTATGTCGTGTAGATGATGGCCTAACAGGAGGCTTTAAAATTTTCTTTCTAGTGTCCTTCGTTTGGGAGAAAAATGCAATGGTACAAGACAGCTTTTCCTTGCCAATATCTCTCTTTTGCAAAGAGCTGCGCATTGGAAAATTCAGGGCTATGTCGTGTAGATGATGGCCTAACAGGAGGCTTTAAAATTTTCTTTCTAGTGTCCTTCGTTTGGGAGAAAAATGCAAAGGTACAAGACAGCTTTTCCTTGCCAATATCTCTCTTTTGCAAAGATCTGCGCATTGGAAAATTCAGGGCTATGTCGTGTAGATGATGGCCTAACAGGAGGCTTTAAAATGTTCTTTCTAGTGTCCTTCGTTTGGGAGAAAAATGCAATGGTACAAGACAGCTTTTCCTTGCCAATATCTCTCTTTTGCAAAGAGCTGCGCATTGGAAAATTTAGGGCTATGTCGTGTAGATGATGGCCTAACAGGAGGCTTTAAAATGTTCTTTCTAGTGTCCTTCGTTTGGGAGAAAAATGCAATGGTACAAGACAGCTTTTCCTTGCCAATATCTCTCTTTTGCAAAGAGCTGCGCATTGGAAAATTCAGGGCTATGTCGTGTAGATGATGGCCTAACAGGAGGCTTTAAAATGTTCTTTCTAGTGTCCTTCGTTTGGGAGAAAAATGCAAAGGTACAAGACAGCTTTTCCTTGCCAATATCTCTCTTTTGCAAAGATCTGCGCATTGGAAAATTCAGGGCTATGTCGTGTAGATGATGGCCTAACAGGAGGCTTTAAAATGTTCTTTCTAGTGTCCTTCGTTTGGGAGAAAAATGCAATGGTACAAGACAACTTTTCCTTGCCAATATCTCTCTTTTGCAAAGAGCTGCGCATTGGAAAATTTAGGGCTATGTCGTGTAGATGATGGCCTAACAGGAGGCTTTAAAATGTTCTTTCTAGTGTCCTTCGTTTGGGAGAAAAATGCAATGGTACAAGACAGCTTTTCCTTGCCAATATCTCTCTTTTGCAAAGAGCTGCGCATTGGAAAATTCAGGGCTATGTCGTGTAGATGATGGCCTAACAGGAGGCTTTAAAATGTTCTTTCTAGTGTCCTTCGTTTGGGAGAAAAATGCAATGGTACAAGACAGCTTTTCCTTGCCAATATCTCTCTTTTGCAAAGAGCTGCGCATTGGAAAATTCAGGGCTATGTCGTGTAGATGATGGCCTAACAGGAGGCTTTAAAATTTTCTTTCTAGTGTCCTTCATTTGGGAGAAAAATGCAAAGGTACAAGACAGCTTTTCCTTGCCAATATCTCTCTTTTGCAAAGAGCTACGCATTGGAAAATTCAGGGCTATGTCGTGTAGATGATGGCCTAACAGGAGGCTTTAAAATTTTCTTTCTAGTGACCTTCGTTTGGGAGAAAAATGCAATGGTACAAGACAGCTTTTCCTTGCCAATATCTCTCTTTTGCAAAGAGCTGCGCATTGGAAAATTCAGGGCTATGTCGTGTAGATGATGGCCTAACAGGAGGCTTTAAAATTTTCTTTCTAGTGCCCTTCGTTTGGGAGAAAAATGCAATGGTACAAGACAGCTTTTCCTTGCCAATATCTCTCTTTTGCAAAGAGCTGCGCATTGGAAAATTCAGGGCTATGTCGTGTAGATGATGGCCTAACAGGAGGCTTTAAAATTTTCTTTCTAGTGTCCTTCGTTTGGGAGAAAAATGCAAAGGTACAAGACAGCTTTTCCTTGCCAATATCTCTCTTTTGCAAAGAGCTACGCATTGGAAAATTCAGGGCTATGTCGTGTAGATGATGGCCTAACAGGAGGCTTTAAAATTTTCTTTCTAGTGACCTTCGTTTGGGAGAAAAATGTAAAGGTACAAGACAGCTTTTCCTTGCCAATATCTCTCTTTTGCAAAGAGCTGCGCATTGGAAAATTCAGGGCTATGTCGTGTAGATGATGGCCTAACAGGAGGCTTTAAAATTTTCTTTCTAGTGACCTTCGTTTGGGAGAAAAATGCAAAGGTACAAGACAGCTTTTCCTTGCCAATATCTCTCTTTTGCAAAGAGATGCGCATTGGAAAATTCAGGGCTATGTCGTGTAGATGATGGCCTAACAGGAGGCTTTAAAATTTTCTTTCTAGTGACCTTCGTTTGGGAGAAAAATGCAAAGGTACAAGACAGCTTTTCCTTGCCAATATCTCTCTTTTGCAAAGAGCTGCGCATTGGAAAATTCAGGGCTATGTCGTGTAGATGATGGCCTAACAGGAGGCTTTAAAATTTTCTTTCTAGTGCCCTTCGTTTGGGAGAAAAATGCAATGGTACAAGACAGCTTTTCCTTGCCAATATCTCTCTTTTGCAAAGAGCTGCGCATTGGAAAATTCAGGGCTATGTCGTGTAGATGATGGCCTAAAAGGAGGCTTTAAAATTTTCTTTCTAGTGTCCTTCGTTTGGGAGAAAAATGCAAAGGTACAAGACAGCTTTTCCTTGCCAATATCTCTCTTTTGCAAAGAGCTACGCATTGGAAAATTCAGGGCTATGTCGTGTAGATGATGGCCTAACAGGAGGCTTTAAAATTTTCTTTCTAGTGTCCTTCGTTTGGGAGAAAAATGCAAAGGTACAAGACAGCTTTTCCTTGCCAATATCTCTCTTTTGCAAAGAGCTACGCATTGGAAAATTCAGGGCTATGTCGTGTAGATGATGGCCTAACAGGAGGCTTTAAAATTTTCTTTCTAGTGACCTTCGTTTGGGAGAAAAATGCAAAGGTACAAGACAGCTTTTCCTTGCCAATATCTCTCTTTTGCAAAGAGCTGCGCATTGGAAAATTCAGGGCTATGTCGTGTAGATGATGGCCTAACAGGAGGCTTTAAAATGTTCTTTCTAGTGTCCTTCGTTTGGGAGAAAAATGCAATGGTACAAGACAGCTTTTCCTTGCCAATATCTCTCTTTTGCAAAGAGCTGCGCATTGGAAAATTCAGGGCTATGTCGTGTAGATGATGGCCTAACAGGAGGCTTTAAAATTTTCTTTCTAGTGTCCTTCGTTTGGGAGAAAAATGCAAAGGTACAAGACAGCTTTTCCTTGCCAATATCTCTCTTTTGCAAAGAGCTACTCATTGGAAAATTCAGGGCTATGTCGTGTAGATGATGGCCTAACAGGAGGCTTTAAAATTTTCTTTCTAGTGCCCTTCGTTTGGGAGAAAAATGCAAAGGTACAAGACAGCTTTTCCTTGCAAATATCTCTCTTTTGCAAAGAGCTGCGCATTAAAAAATTCAGGGCTATGTCGTGTAGATGATGGCCTAACAGGAGGCTTTAAAATTTTCTTTCTAGTGCCCTTCGTTTGGGAGAAAAATGCAATGGTACAAGACAGCTTTTCCTTGCCAATATCTCTCTTTTGCAAAGAGCTGCGCATTGGAAAATTCAGGGCTATGTCGTGTAGATGATGGCCTAACAGGAGGCTTTAAAAAATTTTTTCTAGTGTCCTTCGTTTGGGAGAAAAATGCAATGGTACAAGACAGCTTTTCCTTGCCAATATCTCTCTTTTGCAAAGAGCTGCGCATTGGAAAATTCAGGGCTATGTCGTGTAGATGATGGCCTAACAGGAGGCTTTAAAATGTTCTTTCTAGTGTCCTTCGTTTGGGAGAAAAATGCAATGGTACAAGACAGCTTTTCCTTGCCAATATCTCTCTTTTGCAAAGAGCTGCGCATTGGAAAATTTAGGGCTATGTCGTGTAGATGATGGCCTAACAGGAGGCTTTAAAATTTTCTTTCTAGTGTCCTTCGTTTGGGAGAAAAATGCAATGGTACAAGACAGCTTTTCCTTGCCAATATCTCTCTTTTGCAAAGAGCTGCGCATTGGAAAATTCAGGGCTATGTCGTGTAGATGATGGCCTAACAGGAGGCTTTAAAATTTTCTTTCTAGTGTCCTTCGTTTGGGAGAAAAATGCAAAGGTACAAGACAGCTTTTCCTTGCCAATATCTCTCTTTTGCAAAGAGCTACGCATTGGAAAATTCAGGGCTATGTCGTGTAGATGATGGCCTAACAGGAGGCTTTAAAATTTTCTTTCTAGTGTCCTTCGTTTGGGAGAAAAATGCAAAGGTACAAGACAGCTTTTCCTTGCCAATATCTCTCTTTTGCAAAGAGCTACTCATTGGAAAATTCAGGGCTATGTCGTGTAGATGATGGCCTAACAGGAGGCTTTAAAATTTTCTTTCTAGTGCCCTTCGTTTGGGAGAAAAATGCAAAGGTACAAGACAGCTTTTCCTTGCCAATATCTCTCTTTTGCAAAGAGCTGCGCATTAAAAAATTCAGGGCTATGTCGTGTAGATGATGGCCTAACAGGAGGCTTTAAAATTTTCTTTCTAGTGCCCTTCGTTTGGGAGAAAAATGCAATGGTACAAGACAGCTTTTCCTTGCCAATATCTCTCTTTTGCAAAGAGCTGCGCATTGGAAAATTCAGGGCTATGTCGTGTAGATGATGGCCTAACAGGAGGCTTTAAAATTTTCTTTCTAGTGTCCTTCGTTTGGGAGAAAAATGCAATGGTACAAGACAGCTTTTCCTTGCCAATATCTCTCTTTTGCAAAGAGCTGCGCATTGGAAAATTCAGGGCTATGTCGTGTAGATGATGGCCTAACAGGAGGCTTTAAAATTTTCTTTCTAGTGTCCTTCGTTTGGGAGAAAAATGCAAAGGTACAAGACAGCTTTTCCTTGCCAATATCTCTCTTTTGCAAAGATCTGCGCATTGGAAAATTCAGGGCTATGTCGTGTAGATGATGGCCTAACAGGAGGCTTTAAAATGTTCTTTCTAGTGTCCTTCGTTTGGGAGAAAAATGCAATGGTACAAGACAGCTTTTCCTTGCCAATATCTCTCTTTTGCAAAGAGCTGCGCATTGGAAAATTTAGGGCTATGTCGTGTAGATGATGGCCTAACAGGAGGCTTTAAAATGTTCTTTCTAGTGTCCTTCGTTTGGGAGAAAAATGCAATGGTACAAGACAGCTTTTCCTTGCCAATATCTCTCTTTTGCAAAGAGCTGCGCATTGGAAAATTCAGGGCTATGTCGTGTAGATGATGGCCTAACAGGAGGCTTTAAAATGTTCTTTCTAGTGTCCTTCGTTTGGGAGAAAAATGCAATGGTACAAGACAGCTTTTCCTTGCCAATATCTCTCTTTTGCAAAGAGCTGCGCATTGGAAAATTCAGGGCTATGTCGTGTAGATGATGGCCTAACAGGAGGCTTTAAAATTTTCTTTCTAGTGTCCTTCATTTGGGAGAAAAATGCAAAGGTACAAGACAGCTTTTCCTTGCCAATATCTCTCTTTTGCAAAGAGCTACGCATTGGAAAATTCAGGGCTATGTCGTGTAGATGATGGCCTAACAGGAGGCTTTAAAATTTTCTTTCTAGTGACCTTCGTTTGGGAGAAAAATGCAATGGTACAAGACAGCTTTTCCTTGCCAATATCTCTCTTTTGCAAAGAGCTGCGCATTGGAAAATCCAGGGCTATGTCGTGTAGATGATGGCCTAACAGGAGGCTTTAAAATTTTCTTTCTAGTGTCCTTCGTTTGGGAGAAAAATGCAAAGGTACAAGACAGCTTTTCCTTGCCAATATCTCTCTTTTGCAAAGAGCTACGCATTGGAAAATTCAGGGCTATGTCGTGTAGATGATGGCCTAACAGGAGGCTTTAAAATTTTCTTTCTAGTGACCTTCGTTTGGGAGAAAAATGCAAAGGTACAAGACAGCTTTTCCTTGCCAATATCTCTCTTTTGCAAAGAGCTGCGCATTGGAAAATTCAGGGCTATGTCGTGTAGATGATGGCCTAACAGGAGGCTTTAAAATGTTCTTTCTAGTGTCCTTCGTTTGGGAGAAAAATGCAATGGTACAAGACAGCTTTTCCTTGCCAATATCTCTCTTTTGCAAAGAGCTGCGCATTGGAAAATTCAGGGCTATGTCGTGTAGATGATGGCCTAACAGGAGGCTTTAAAATTTTCTTTCTAGTGACCTTCGTTTGGGAGAAAAATGCAAAGGTACAAGACAGCTTTTCCTTGCCAATATCTCTCTTTTGCAAAGAGCTGCGCATTGGAAAATTCAGGGCTATGTCGTGTAGATGATGGCCTAACAGGAGGCTTTAAAATTTTCTTTCTAGTGTCCTTCGTTTGGGAGAAAAATGCAAAGGTACAAGACAGCTTTTCCTTGCCAATATCTCTCTTTTGCAAAGAGCTGCGCATTGGAAAATTCAGGGCTATGTCGTGTAGATGATGGCCTAACAGGAGGCTTTAAAATTTTCTTTCTAGTGTCCTTCGTTTGGGAGAAAAATGCAATGGTACAAGACAGCTTTTCCTTGCCAATATCTCTCTTTTGCAAAGAGCTGCGCATTGGAAAATTCAGGGCTATGTCGTGTAGATGATGGCCTAACAGGAGGCTTTAAAATTTTCTTTCTAGTGACCTTCGTTTGGGAGAAAAATGCAAAGGTACAAGACAGCTTTTCCTTGCCAATATCTCTCTTTTGCAAAGAGCTGCGCATTGGAAAATTCAGGGCTATGTCGTGTAGATGATGGCCTAACAGGAGGCTTTAAAATTTTCTTTCTAGTGACCTTCGTTTGGGAGAAAAATGCAAAGGTACAAGACAGCTTTTCCTTGCCAATATCTCTCTTTTGCAAAGAGCTGCGCATTGGAAAATTCAGGGCTATGTCGTGTAGATGATGGCCTAACAGGAGGCTTTAAAATTTTCTTTCTAGTGCCCTTCGTTTGGGAGAAAAATGCAATGGTACAAGACAGCTTTTCCTTGCCAATATCTCTCTTTTGCAAAGAGCTGCGCATTGGAAAATTCAGGGCTATGTCGTGTAGATGATGGCCTAACAGGAGGCTTTAAAATTTTCTTTCTAGTGTCCTTCGTTTGGGAGAAAAATGCAAAGGTACAAGACAGCTTTTCCTTTCCAATATCTCTCTTTTGCAAAGAGCTACGCATTGGAAAATTCAGGGCTATGTCGTGTAGATGATGGCCTAACAGGAGGCTTTAAAATTTTCTTTCTAGTGACCTTCGTTTGGTAGAAAAATGCAAAGGTACAAGACAGCTTTTCCTTGCCAATATCTCTCTTTTGCAAAGAGCTGCGCATTGGAAAATTCAGGGCTATGTCGTGTAGATGATGGCCTAACAGGAGGCTTTAAAATTTTCTTTCTAGTGTCCTTCGTTTGGGAGAAAAATGCAATGGAACAAGACAGCTTTTCCTTGCCAATATCTCTCTTTTGCAAAGAGCTGCGCATTGGAAAATTCAGGGTTATGTCGTGTAGATGATGGCCTAACAGGAGGCTTTAAAATTTTCTTTCTAGTGTCCTTCGTTTGGGAGAAAAATGCAATGGTACAAGACAGCTTTTCCTTGCCAATATCTCTCTTTTGCAAAGAGCTGCGCATTGGAAAATTCAGGGCTATGTCGTGTAGATGATGGCCTAACAGGAGGCTTTAAAATTTTCTTTCTAGTGTCCTTCGTTTGGGAGAAAAATGCAAAGGTACAAGACAGCTTTTCCTTGCCAATATCTCTCTTTTGCAAAGAGCTGCGCATTGGAAAATTCAGGGCTATGTCGTGTAGATGATGGCCTAACAGGAGGCTTTAAAATTTTCTTTCTAGTGTCCTTCGTTTGGGAGAAAAATGCAATGGTACAAGACAGCTTTTCCTTGCCAATATCTCTCTTTTGCAAAGAGCTGCGCATTGGAAAATTCAGGGCTATGTCGTGTAGATGATGGCCTAACAGGAGGCTTTAAAATTTTCTTTCTAGTGACCTTCGTTTGGGAGAAAAATGCAAAGGTACAAGACAGCTTTTCCTTGCCAATATCTCTCTTTTGCAAAGAGCTGCGCATTGGAAAATTCAGGGCTATGTCGTGTAGATGATGGCCTAACAGGAGGCTTTAAAATTTTCTTTCTAGTGACCTTCGTTTGGGAGAAAAATGCAAAGGTACAAGACAGCTTTTCCTTGCCAATATCTCTCTTTTGCAAAGAGCTGCGCATTGGAAAATTCAGGGCTATGTCGTGTAGATGATGGCCTAACAGGAGGCTTTAAAATTTTCTTTCTAGTGCCCTTCGTTTGGGAGAAAAATGCAATGGTACAAGACAGCTTTTCCTTGCCAATATCTCTCTTTTGCAAAGAGCTGCGCATTGGAAAATTCAGGGCTATGTCGTGTAGATGATGGCCTAACAGGAGGCTTTAAAATTTTCTTTCTAGTGTCCTTCGTTTGGGAGAAAAATGCAAAGGTACAAGACAGCTTTTCCTTGCCAATATCTCTCTTTTGCAAAGAGCTACGCATTGGAAAATTCAGGGCTATGTCGTGTAGATGATGGCCTAACAGTAGGCTTTAAAATTTTCTTTCTAGTGTCCTTCGTTTGGGAGAAAAATGCAAAGGTACAAGACAGCTTTTCCTTGCCAATATCTCTCTTTTGCAAAGAGCTGCGCATTGGAAAATTCAGGGCTATGTCGTGTAGATGATGGCCTAACAGGAGGCTTTAAAATTTTCTTTCTAGTGTCCTTCGTTTGGGAGAAAAATGCAATGGTACAAGACAGCTTTTCCTTGCCAATATCTCTCTTTTGCAAAGAGCTGCGCATTGGAAAATTCAGGGCTATGTCGTGTAGATGATGGCCTAACAGGAGGCTTTAAAATTTTCTTTCTAGTGTCCTTCGTTTGGGAGAAAAATGCAATGGTACAAGACAGCTTTTCCTTGCCAATATCTCTCTTTTGCAAAGAGCTGCGCATTGGAAAATTCAGGGCTATGTCGTGTAGATGATGGCCTAAAAGGAGGCTTTAAAATTTTCTTTCTAGTGTCCTTCGTTTGGGAGAAAAATGCAATGGTACAAGACAGCTTTTCCTTGCCAATATCTCTCTTTTGCAAAGAGCTGCGCATTGGAAAATTCAGGGCTATGTCGTGTAGATGATGGCCTAACAGGAGGCTTTAAAATTTTCTTTCTAGTGTCCTTCGTTTGGGAGAAAAATGCAAAGGTACAAGACAGCTTTTCCTTGCCAATATCTCTCTTTTGCAAAGAGCTGCGCATTGGAAAATTCAGGGCTATGTCGTGTAGATGATGGCCTAACAGGAGGCTTTAAAATTTTCTTTCTAGTGTCCTTCGTTTGGGAGAAAAACGCAATGGTACAAGACAGCTTTTCCTTGCCAATATCTCTCTTTTGCAAAGAGCTGCGCATTGGAAAATTCAGGGCTATGTCGTGTAGATGATGGCCTAACAGGAGGCTTTAAAATTTTCTTTCTAGTGACCTTCGTTTGGGAGAAAAATGCAAAGGTACAAGACAGCTTTTCCTTACCAATATCTCTCTTTTGCAAAGAGCTGCGCATTGGAAAATTTAGGGCTATGTCGTGTAGATGATGGCCTAACAGGAGGCTTTAAAATTTTCTTTCTAGTGTCCTTCGTTTGGGAGAAAAATGCAATGGTACAAGACAGCTTTTCCTTGCCAATATTTCTCTTTTGCAAAGAGCTGCGCATTGGAAAATTCAGGGCTATGTCGTGTAGATGATGGCCTAACAGGAGGCTTTAAAATTTTCTTTCTAGTGACCTTCGTTTGGGAGAAAAATGCAAAGGTACAAGACAGCTTTTCCTTGCCAATATCTCTCTTTTGCAAAGAGCTGCGCATTGGAAAATTCAGGGCTATGTCGTGTAGATGATGGCCTAACAGGAGGCTTTAAAATTTTCTTTCTAGTGTCCTTCGTTTGGGAGAAAAATGCAATGGTACAAGACAGCTTTTCCTTGCCAATATCTCTCTTTTGCAAAGAGCTGCGCATTGGAAAATTCAGGGCTATGTCGTGTAGATGATGGCCTAACAGGAGGCTTTAAAATTTTCTTTCTAGTGACCTTCGTTTGGGAGAAAAATGCAAAGGTACAAGACAGCTTTTCCTTGCCAATATCTCTCTTTTGCAAAGAGCTGCGCATTGGAAAATTCAGGGCTATGTCGTGTAGATGATGGCCTAACAGGAGGCTTTAAAATTTTCTTTCTAGTGACCTTCGTTTGGGAGAAAAATGCAAAGGTACAAGACAGCTTTTCCTTGCCAATATCTCTCTTTTGCAAAGAGCTGCGCATTGGAAAATTCAGGGCTATGTCGTGTAGATGATGGCCTAACAGGAGGCTTTAAAATTTTCTTTCTAGTGCCCTTCGTTTGGGAGAAAAATGCAATGGTACAAGACAGCTTTTCCTTGCCAATATCTCTCTTTTGCAAAGAGCTGCGCATTGGAAAATTCAGGGCTATGTCGTGTAGATGATGGCCTAACAGGAGGCTTTAAAATTTTCTTTCTAGTGTCCTTCGTTTGGGAGAAAAATGCAAAGGTACAAGACAGCTTTTCCTTTCCAATATCTCTCTTTTGCAAAGAGCTACGCATTGGAAAATTCAGGGCTATGTCGTGTAGATGATGGCCTAACAGGAGGCTTTAAAATTTTCTTTCTAGTGACCTTCGTTTGGTAGAAAAATGCAAAGGTACAAGACAGCTTTTCCTTGCCAATATCTCTCTTTTGCAAAGAGCTGCGCATTGGAAAATTCAGGGCTATGTCGTGTAGATGATGGCCTAACAGGAGGCTTTAAAATTTTCTTTCTAGTGTCCTTCGTTTGGGAGAAAAATGCAATGGAACAAGACAGCTTTTCCTTGCCAATATCTCTCTTTTGCAAAGAGCTGCGCATTGGAAAATTCAGGGTTATGTCGTGTAGATGATGGCCTAACAGGAGGCTTTAAAATTTTCTTTCTAGTGTCCTTCGTTTGGGAGAAAAATGCAATGGTACAAGACAGCTTTTCCTTGCCAATATCTCTCTTTTGCAAAGAGCTGCGCATTGGTAAATTCAGGGCTATGTCGTGTAGATGATGGCCTAACAGGAGGCTTTAAAATTTTCTTTCTAGTGTCCTTCGTTTGGGAGAAAAATGCAAAGGTACAAGACAGCTTTTCCTTGCCAATATCTCTCTTTTGCAAAGAGCTGCGCATTGGAAAATTCAGGGCTATGTCGTGTAGATGATGGCCTAACAGGAGGCTTTAAAATTTTCTTTCTAGTGTCCTTCGTTTGGGAGAAAAATGCAATGGTACAAGACAGCTTTTCCTTGCCAATATCTCTCTTTTGCAAAGAGCTGCGCATTGGAAAATTCAGGGCTATGTCGTGTAGATCATGGCCTAACAGGAGGCTTTAAAATTTTCTTTCTAGTGACCTTCGTTTGGGAGAAAAATGCAAAGGTACAAGACAGCTTTTCCTTGCCAATATCTCTCTTTTGCAAAGAGCTGCGCATTGGAAAATTCAGGGCTATGTCGTGTAGATGATGGCCTAACAGGAGGCTTTAAAATTTTCTTTCTAGTGACCTTCGTTTGGGAGAAAAATGCAAAGGTACAAGACAGCTTTTCCTTGCCAATATCTCTCTTTTGCAAAGAGCTGCGCATTGGAAAATTCAGGGCTATGTCGTGTAGATGATGGCCTAACAGGAGGCTTTAAAATTTTCTTTCTAGTGCCCTTCGTTTGGGAGAAAAATGCAATGGTACAAGACAGCTTTTCCTTGCCAATATCTCTCTTTTGCAAAGAGCTGCGCATTGGAAAATTCAGGGCTATGTCGTGTAGATGATGGCCTAACAGGAGGCTTTAAAATTTTCTTTCTAGTGTCCTTCGTTTGGGAGAAAAATGCAAAGGTACAAGACAGCTTTTCCTTGCCAATATCTCTCTTTTGCAAAGAGCTACGCATTGGAAAATTCAGGGCTATGTCGTGTAGATGATGGCCTAACAGTAGGCTTTAAAATTTTCTTTCTAGTGTCCTTCGTTTGGGAGAAAAATGCAAAGGTACAAGACAGCTTTTCCTTGCCAATATCTCTCTTTTGCAAAGAGCTGCGCATTGGAAAATTCAGGGCTATGTCGTGTAGATGATGGCCTAACAGGAGGCTTTAAAATTTTCTTTCTAGTGTCCTTCGTTTGGGAGAAAAATGCAATGGTACAAGACAGCTTTTCCTTGCCAATATCTCTCTTTTGCAAAGAGCTGCGCATTGGAAAATTCAGGGCTATGTCGTGTAGATGATGGCCTAACAGGAGGCTTTAAAATTTTCTTTCTAGTGTCCTTCGTTTGGGAGAAAAATGCAATGGTACAAGACAGCTTTTCCTTGCCAATATCTCTCTTTTGCAAAGAGCTGCGCATTGGAAAATTCAGGGCTATGTCGTGTAGATGATGGCCTAAAAGGAGGCTTTAAAATTTTCTTTCTAGTGTCCTTCGTTTGGGAGAAAAATGCAATGGTACAAGACAGCTTTTCCTTGCCAATATCTCTCTTTTGCAAAGAGCTGCGCATTGGAAAATTCAGGGCTATGTCGTGTAGATGATGGCCTAACAGGAGGCTTTAAAATTTTCTTTCTAGTGTCCTTCGTTTGGGAGAAAAATGCAAAGGTACAAGAAAGCTTTTCCTTGCCAATATCTCTCTTTTGCAAAGAGCTGCGCATTGGAAAATTCAGGGCTATGTCGTGTAGATGATGGCCTAACAGGAGGCTTTAAAATTTTCTTTCTAGTGTCCTTCGTTTGGGAGAAAAACGCAATGGTACAAGACAGCTTTTCCTTGCCAATATCTCTCTTTTGCAAAGAGCTGCGCATTGGAAAATTCAGGGCTATGTCGTGTAGATGATGGCCTAACAGGAGGCTTTAAAATTTTCTTTCTATTGACCTTCGTTTGGGAGAAAAATGCAAAGGTACAAGACAGCTTTTCCTTGCCAATATCTCTCTTTTGCAAAGAGCTGCGCATTGGAAAATTTAGGGCTATGTCGTGTAGATGATGGCCTAACAGGAGGCTTTAAAATTTTCTTTCTAGTGTCCTTCGTTTGGGAGAAAAATGCAATGGTACAAGACAGCTTTTCCTTGCCAATATTTCTCTTTTGCAAAGAGCTGCGCATTGGAAAATTCAGGGCTATGTCGTGTAGATGATGGCCTAACAGGAGGCTTTAAAATTTTCTTTCTAGTGACCTTCGTTTGGGAGAAAAATGCAAAGGTACAAGACAGCTTTTCCTTGCCAATATCTCTCTTTTGCAAAGAGCTGCGCATTGGAAAATTCAGGGCTATGTCGTGTAGATGATGGCCTAACAGGAGGCTTTAAAATTTTCTTTCTAGTGACCTTCGTTTGGGAGAAAAATGCAAAGGTACAAGACAGCTTTTCCTTGCCAATATCTCTCTTTTGCAAAGAGCTGCGCATTGGAAAATTCAGGGCTATGTCGTGTAGATGATGGCCTAACAGGAGGCTTTAAAATTTTCTTTCTAGTGTCCTTCGTTTGGGAGAAAAATGCAAAGGTACAAGACAGCTTTTCCTTGCCAATATCTCTCTTTTGCAAAGAGCTGCGCATTGGAAAATTCAGGGCTATGTCGTGTAGATGATGGCCTAACAGGAGGCTTTAAAATTTTCTTTCTAGTGTCCTTCGTTTGGGAGAAAAATGCAATGGTACAAGACAGCTTTTCCTTGCCAATATCTCTCTTTTGCAAAGAGCTGCGCATTGGAAAATTCAGGGCTATGTCGTGTAGATGATGGCCTAACAGGAGGCTTTAAAATTTTCTTTCTAGTGACCTTCGTTTGGGAGAAAAATGCAAAGGTACAAGACAGCTTTTCCTTGCCAATATCTCTCTTTTGCAAAGAGCTGCGCATTGGAAAATTCAGGGCTATGTCGTGTAGATGATGGCCTAACAGGAGGCTTTAAAATTTTCTTTCTAGTGACCTTCGTTTGGGAGAAAAATGCAAAGGTACAAGACAGCTTTTCCTTGCCAATATCTCTCTTTTGCAAAGAGCTGCGCATTGGAAAATTCAGGGCTATGTCGTGTAGATGATGGCCTAACAGGAGGCTTTAAAATTTTCTTTCTAGTGCCCTTCGTTTGGGAGAAAAATGCAATGGTACAAGACAGCTTTTCCTTGCCAATATCTCTCTTTTGCAAAGAGCTGCGCATTGGAAAATTCAGGGCTATGTCGTGTAGATGATGGCCTAACAGGAGGCTTTAAAATTTTCTTTCTAGTGTCCTTCGTTTGGGAGAAAAATGCAAAGGTACAAGACAGCTTTTCCTTTCCAATATCTCTCTTTTGCAAAGAGCTACGCATTGGAAAATTCAGGGCTATGTCGTGTAGATGATGGCCTAACAGGAGGCTTTAAAATTTTCTTTCTAGTGACCTTCGTTTGGTAGAAAAATGCAAAGGTACAAGACAGCTTTTCCTTGCCAATATCTCTCTTTTGCAAAGAGCTGCGCATTGGAAAATTCAGGGCTATGTCGTGTAGATGATGGCCTAACAGGAGGCTTTAAAATTTTCTTTCTAGTGTCCTTCGTTTGGGAGAAAAATGCAATGGAACAAGACAGCTTTTCCTTGCCAATATCTCTCTTTTGCAAAGAGCTGCGCATTGGAAAATTCAGGGTTATGTCGTGTAGATGATGGCCTAACAGGAGGCTTTAAAATTTTCTTTCTAGTGTCCTTCGTTTGGGAGAAAAATGCAATGGTACAAGACAGCTTTTCCTTGCCAATATCTCTCTTTTGCAAAGAGCTGCGCATTGGAAAATTCAGGGCTATGTCGTGTAGATGATGGCCTAACAGGAGGCTTTAAAATTTTATTTCTAGTGTCCTTCGTTTGGGAGAAAAATGCAAAGGTACAAGACAGCTTTTCCTTGCCAATATCTCTCTTTTGCAAAGAGCTGCGCATTGGAAAATTCAGGGCTATGTCGTGTAGATGATGGCCTAACAGGAGGCTTTAAAATTTTCTTTCTAGTGTCCTTCGTTTGGGAGAAAAATGCAATGGTACAAGACAGCTTTTCCTTGCCAATATCTCTCTTTTGCAAAGAGCTGCGCATTGGAAAATTCAGGGCTATGTCGTGTAGATGATGGCCTAACAGGAGGCTTTAAAATTTTCTTTCTAGTGACCTTCGTTTGGGAGAAAAATGCAAAGGTACAAGACAGCTTTTCCTTGCCAATATCTCTCTTTTGCAAAGAGCTGCGCATTGGAAAATTCAGGGCTATGTCGTGTAGATGATGGCCTAACAGGAGGCTTTAAAATTTTCTTTCTAGTGACCTTCGTTTGGGAGAAAAATGCAAAGGTACAAGACAGCTTTTCCTTGCCAATATCTCTCTTTTGCAAAGAGCTGCGCATTGGAAAATTCAGGGCTATGTCGTGTAGATGATGGCCTAACA